>NW_016816762.1:653530-727714 GCF_001698545.2 Rhinopithecus bieti
TTCTGTAGGTTGCCTGTTCACTCTGTTGGTAGTTTCTTTTGCTGTGCAGAAGCTCTTTAGTTTAATTAGATTCCATTTGTCAATTTTGGCTTTTGTTGCCATTGCTTTTGTTGTTTTAGTCATGAAGTCTTTGCCCATGCCTATGTCCTGAATGGTATTGACTAGGTTTCTTCTAGGGTTTTATGGTTTTAGGTTTTACATTTAAGTCTTAATCCATCTTGAGGTAATTTTGTATTATTTTCTAATTTCAACATAGTTTCTTTTTTGACCCATAAGTGAGTTAGTGTGTTTATTAATTCCTAAATATGTGCTTCCTCTCCCCAGTTATCTTTTGTGTTTAATTATTGATTGTGGATAAATAATAAGATGTTAATGAAACCAAACTTTTAACATTTTTTGAGTTTTGCTCTGTGTCCTGGAATTGGGTAAATTTTGTAAATGTTCTGCTTGTGCCTGAAACATTCCTGTGTTCTCTCATGTCACAGATGTGGCTGGTGTCACCTATATCTCTGGGGCCCTGTCATTTTGGGATGTTCTGTATTACTTCTAACTAGCAATGCCTGCATCTCTGTGTCAGAGGGCTTTTCTGGAACTACAGAAGGCAGGGCAGGGCAGGCCAGAAGTGCTTGGGAATTGACACTCCTAAGAAAAGCCAAGAGACAGTGAGGATGAGAGCTGGGGAAAGGCCCCTCCTGTCTACAGACATATTTGTTTTATTGTCCTGGTGAACTGAAGCTTTGTCATTGAATGCTGATACTCTATTTATTGCTCATGGTTTTGCCTTACATTTATTTTCTGCTACTCACATGTAGTCTTTGGTTACTGTTTTTTTGCTGTTTCTCTTCTCTCTTTTAGTTTTTTATATAAAATGTCTAAACATAAACGTAGAGAGAATCATGTAACAAACTACAATGATGCAGCTTCAAGAATGAGCAGAAAACCAACTTTTGTATTTTAAACCTGTTTTAAGGAACTAAGTTGACTTTCGAATTTTCTCTCCTGGAGATGTTTTCAAAGAACCAGACCATTCGTTCATTCTACCTATGTCTGATTTCTAACTCAGTAACTTCTACTTTTATCTATATTAATTCCTTCTTTTACTTTTTTGCCAGGTGTAAGGTTTTTTTTAAAATTTCAATTATTCTACTCTTCATTTTCAAAATGTTTAAAGTGATTCTCTTTTATATCTTTTTTCTTTGTTGAATAATTTCTTCTGCTTCTCTTACATTGAATGAATTCTTCAGTACTTCTCACTATCATGAGAACAACATGGGAAAGACCTGCCCCATGATTCAACTACCCCCCACTGGGTCCCTCCCACAACACGTGGGAATTCAAGATGAGATTTGGGTGGGGACACAGCCCAACCGTATCACACCCCAAGCAGACCAAAACAACATCCTTCCATAACTTTCCCTTTAGTCATAACACATCAGTAATTGTGACTGTGTGTGTGTGTGTGTGTGTGTGTGTGTGTGTGTGATTTTTGTGAGGTAGTTTTCTTTTAAATCACTATGGAATTGTACTAGCCATGTTACCTTTTCCATATCACAAAAGCATTCCATGGCCCTATGTGCAGATCCCACCCGTGATTTTATTAGCCACATCATCTTTCATTGAATTGTAAGTGCCACAATTTATTCAGCTATTCTCTGATGTAGGAACATGAAATTTGCTGCCTTTTTTTTTTTCCTGCTAATACTGTTACTGGCGTAATTTTCCTGCTAATACTAATACTGGCAACTCTAGCTTTTCTTTTGTGTGCATGTTCTAGAAATGGTCAATAATATATTCTTCTCTATTAGTCATGGTTTTCCCTTAACTAGTAATTTGCTTTTAAGAAATGGACAATTTTACAGTATTTTTTCCTCTTATATTTGAAACAACTTGGGCTTATTTGTCTTTGAATGACCATGTTGTTTATCCCCGGCTGACCTAAGATACTGAGATACTCACATCTTTTATTATTATTATTATTATTATTATTATTTTGAGATGGAGTTTCACTGTGTCGCCCAGGCTGGAGTGCAGTGGTGCCATCTCAGCTTACTGCAAGCTTCACCTCCTGGGTTCACGCCCTTCTCCTGCCTCAGCCTCCTGAGTAGCTGGGATTACAGGTGCCTGCCACCATGCCCAGCTAATATTTTTGTATTTTTTGTAGAGATGGGGTTTCACCATGTTAACCAGGATGGTCTCGATCTCCTGACCTTGTGATCCACCCATCTGGGCCTCCCAAAGTCCTGGGATTACAGGTGTGAGCCAGCACGCCCAGCCATACTAACATCTTAACAAGAAAGTAGCTTCCCGTATTGCTAAGGAACTATTCTGATTGATATAAGGGGAGAATGAGGCCTCATCCACCTGGAAAGCCAAAAACCCACGGCTTTAAGTGGTGGTATGCTGATCCATGCTGAACAATCCGATTTGGGGGTTAAAAAAAACTCCCTGGCGTGTAGAGTTTGCCAGATTCCATGGTGTAAATACTCCTACCACTGACCAGTTAAAAGTGCCCAACATGACTTCCCCAGACACATCAGGAAGAGAGGTGCAGCTGCACCCCGTCATGGAGTATTTCCACCATCAACAACCTCAGAATAAAATGGGATAACACAACTAGGAATTGATAAGGTTTGAGGATTTAATACTCTCGGTTTTAAAATAATTCAAATTTGGACCAAGAGTGGATTTAACGATTGGTCCCTCCTGGTCAATGGAGGCCACTGCCAGCTCCACTGGCTCCAAGTCCCTGCAGTTTCACTGGAGCCTTCACCTCTTCCTCCTCTTCTTCCCCCACTGCCAAACGCACACCAATGACACTGTGAGGCTTATCAGAGCAAAGAAATATTCTACCCAAGGAATTCCTCACTTCTGGGCACAGAAATTGCTTATGGTTTAAAAAAAAACTATTTCCCCATCTTCTAACCATTAAGGTTTTAAAAAAACATGAGGCCCAATTGTCCAGTGGGTCCCAGGTATGTTAACTCAGGGAGCTCCTCTTCACTTTTCTATACACACACACACACACACACACCCCACACCATGCACACAAACTACACACACACCATATACATGTCCCATATATACACCACATGCACACCACACACAAGGGTGCGCACACACACACCCCACACATATACACCACACACCACACACACAAACCACACACATACACCACACATACCCAAACACACATTCACCACATGCACACCACACACACTTGCACACACACACACAACACACATATACACCGCACAGCACACACACGACACACACACCACACATACACACCACACACACACACCACTCACTCCATACACACACACCACACACATACCCAAACACACATTCACTACACGCACACCACACAGATGTGTGCACATACACCACACACGCAGGACACATATAAATGACACACACCACACCACACACCTCACACACATCACACACACTACACAAGCAAATCACACACACCACACACCTCACACACATACCACACCATACCACATCATACACCACACACACAACACATACAACACACAACACACACCTCACACACTATAAAACACACCACACACCTCACACACACACACAAACCACACACACCACACACCACGCACAAACACACCACATGCACACCACACATACACCACACCACACACCTCACACACAAATCACATGCCACATGTACATCACACACACACATACACCGCACCACACAGATACACTGCCCCACACTGCACGCCTCACACACACACACCCCTCACACACACGTAACATACATGACACACACCACACCCTTCAGACACACACACCATAAACACACACCATACACCTGAGACACACCACACACCTCACACACACACCACCATGCACATGCCATACAACATACACACTACACCACACATCTCACACACACACTACATCACAGTACATCACACACCTCATACACCACTACACACCTCATACACACACCACACACATATCACACATACACATACATATACCACATACCACACAAACACACACACACCACACCATATATCACATACACCATACCACACACACATACACACACACAATGCACCACACACCATACATCACACACACCACGTCACACACCACACCCACACACCACACCACACACCACACACACACCACACCACACACCACACAGACACTACATACACACACCACATACATACCACACCACACAGACACTACATACACACCACATGCACACCACACATCACACACCACACACCTCACATACATACACCACACCACACACCACACACACCACACGAACATACCCCACCACATACACACACTACACACATACCCCACAGACACTCACACCACACACACACATACATTTTTCCCTCTTCTAATAAACCATTGGCTTTGAATAGCTTATCTACTAAGTAGTTTCAGAATAGTTTATATGTTTTTACACTTGTCTGCCTAATTTGTTTAATGTCATGAAGTCCCACGCCAGAGTGATGAGTGCCCTGAGAGTGGGGCCGGCAGGCCTGGATTCCAGCCCTCGTCCCTCAGCTGACCTGTCCGTGACACTGTGCAGGCACGCCACCTCTCCAGACCTCTTCATGAATAGGCAGGATGGTGTGTGGACATGGTGCTTCCCAAACATAAAACCTAGAAGGACGAATCCATAGCCAAAGCCATCCTCATGGCTGAGGATAGCACGGAAGTACAGAGCCACGGCTGGCTGGGCTCTGGGGCTGCAGGCAGGTGCTGGAGGGTCTGGAGTGAGATGGGGATGGAGGCAGCATTCCTGCTTAAAGCAGGGCAGGGGTCAGGCCAGCCCTGCTGTCGAAAGTGACTGAGAAAAAACTGCTGCTGGCTGGGCTGGGCTAGGCTCCTCAGCTGAGGCCACTGTGGGCAAGGGAGGTGATGCGTGTCATAGATGGGGATGGGTGTCACAGTGTTGAGAACTCTGCTAGACAAGCCCTAGCCCCTGGGGAGAAGGAGCCTGGCCCAGGTGAGCCTTGGGATGGAGGGAGCTGGCAGAGATGGGGCCCAGAGCTGCTCCTTGGTCGGGGGACAAAAAAATAGAAATCCAAGTTCTCATGCAACATGAGCTTGCAAACCACAATTCTAAAACACATGGAGACATCTAACAATCCACTGGCTTTGAATACCTTACTAAGTCATTTCATAATAGTTTGTATAAGTTTTTACAGTTGTCTGCCTAATTTGTGATGCTTTCGAAGCCACCCCCGGCCGTTTTTTTTTTTTTGTTTTGTTTTGTTTTGTTTTTGAGATGGAGTCACTCTGTCACCCAGCTTGGAGTGCAGTGAAGCAATCTCAGCTCATTGCAACCTCCACCTCCTGGGTCCAAGCCATTCTCCTGCCTCAGCATTCTGAGTAGCTGGGATTACAGGTGTGCGTCACCACGCCCAACTAATTTTTTGTATTTTTAGTAGAGATGGGATTTCGCCATGTTAGCCAGGCTGGTCTCAAACTCCTGAAATTCCCGCTTTCCAGGATCTCCTCTCCCCTCCTTTCCAGTCCTGGCAAAGCCACCCTAAATAATCCCCACAGTGCTAGGCTGTCCTGAGAGTAAAGTGCTGAGCACCGGGCAGGCACTTGGTAACAGGTAGTTACTGCTTTCATAATAATGGAAGCAGTTTACAGACATCTGCTTGGGAAAAAGTATGAAACATTAAAATCTGGTTTACAGAAGAGATCAATGATGATAAAGAAGCCAATCTAAGTGGCTGGTCGGAAGTTCATGTTTTTATTTTACTTAACTAAGTAAGGCCAGTGTTGGCCAAAAGGCACACTCCTTCCCCATGACCAAGCCCCCTCTAAGTCTAATTCAGACATAGCAGCTGTTCTTCAGGAAGGCCATGTGAGGTGGAGACAGTGCTCCAGGAGGGCAAACCGTCCACCACCCACAGTCTGGAACCGCTAGGCTTTTAGAGTTTGTGGAGGCCTCGCCGACTGTCTCCTTCTCTTCTGCAGTTAGAGAAGGGCTGTAGGAGTGTTAGCAACAACTCAGCCAGAAAGAGAAACCAGTGTATTTCCTGTGATCAAGTCACACAGCCTAGGCTGCAACAGCGAGACAGTTAAGAAGTTGGCTCTAAGGCTGAGCAACCAGGAAGAGCTTTGGCTGCGGGCTAAGATGGAAACCAAGAGCGGAAGTCAGACATAGCCCAGGGAGAAGGGGGCTGTGTGAGGCATTTACTCGTTCAGAAATCTATCATCTCTCTCTCTCTCTGCCTACCTGTCTATGTATCTATCATCTATCTATCTCTTTATCGATCTGTTCCTCATTGATTCATTCCTTCCTTCATTCAAAAAGAGGTGCTACATAATGGTTGCTTCATATTGGTTGAGCTCAATTATGTTGCTAAAAAGATTTTTTTTTTTTTTAATTTAAGAGGCATGAACATTGTGCAGTGGATTTCAGTGGAAAGCTGATGTTTGTGGGGTCAGAAGCCAGTCCTTCCCACATGAGCCCCAGGCTCAACACCTGCATCCACTGGGAAGCAGGTCGCAAGCCCTGTGAACGCTTCTGGGTCAACAGTTCCCTGTCTCAGCTCTGAGCTGAGCTGTGCCATGGTGCACACTCTTGCAATGGGATGGCATGAATATTGCAGTCAGCCAAAGATCCTCTGCTATCCTAGAATTCCCAGGAAACTCCCCTTGAGAACTTTAATCATTTGTTTGCCCTTCAATAGCTGCTTATGGAGAAGTTCCCAGACTCACTGACACCTAACATCTTAGAGGACAGTTATAGATGAAAAACACTTCAAATTGACAATGATTGGACCGGGCGCAGTGGCTCATGCCTGTAATCACAGTACTTTGGGAGGCCGAGGCGGGTGGATCACCTGAGGTTAGAAGTTCGAGACCAGCCTGGCCAACATGGTGGAACCCCATCTCTACTAAAAACACAAAAAATCAGCCGGGCGTGGCAGTGCACGCCTGTAGTCCCAGCTCTTGGGAGGCTGAGGCAGGAGAATTGCTTGAACTCAGGAGGCAGAGGCTGCAGTGAGCCGAGATTGCCACTGCACTCCAGTCTGGGCGACAGGAGTGAAACTCCGTCTCCAAAACAAACAAACAAACAAACAAAAAGGTTGAATTATAACATTTCAGTTATAACACATCTTTTAAATTATGTTGTAAATCAGTTGACAATGTATTATTTAATGTCCCAAAATATATTAGTGTCTATACAACTTTGAAGAGATATGAAGTATGGCAACATAAAATTACAGTAACAACTCAGGTACAGTACACAGTGGCTGTAAACATACTTTGTAGCTCAGTTTTTCCGGACATGGAAGTGGGACATGTTCAACTTTTCAAAACTAGTGATTTCAGCTCTCTAGACTACACTTAATTTTGTGTAGAGAAAACAGAACCTTTTCCCCAGAACGTGACTGCCTGCTTTTCCCCTGACATCGCATAGATGCCATTTGGCATAGAACGTTTTTAGATTTATGTGCCCAGTTGTAGAATCCTTGACAAATAATGCTTCTAGTATGGACTTCTGAAAATGACTCAGTGTCAGCTTGCATTTAAGAACACATTTTTCCATGGGGAATTCTAAAAGTATGGCAGGTACTGACTTTCCCAGTGAATATGTGGCCAGGGTTGGCAAATTCCCAGCAGTGTCCCTGCCCCGTTCCGTGGCAGACATCACTAATCAATCAGAGCCTCGGGCCCTGCTGAGTATGGACTTGGCTCCACAGGAATTAAGGCAGTGACAGTCTTACCAATGGATCTGATTGGGCATGTGAGATGAACCTGAATGGCCTGCTCCCAGGTGAGATCCTTTGTGCTGACGGGAGCTCTGTCGGTGTTCGCTTCATCAGCCCTTGCTGCACAGTTTAGAAGCCATCAGAACTCTCAAGTCTCAACCTTCAGAAATGACAGTGTTAACCAATATCCTGTCATCCCATCTCACCTCCTCGGCCCTGTGGTTGCCCCCCTGGCCAAGAACCACCCTGTAGGTGATGCTGGGCCACACTTGCCCCTGCACAAAACCCCACCTGGACCCCAGTGGACTCCTCAGCACCTGTGTGGCTGTGGTGTGTGGGCTGCTGGAGATCTTGTGTGAAGGGAAGACCAAGCCTATAGCCCTGGAGGCCAGGGGCCGAATTTGGAATATTTTTCCAACACCCACAGTGTTGCAGAGCTCTCTATACTGAGTCCTACAGTTTGGTACCATGAGGAATTACAGTGAGGCAATCTATTTACAAATGAAACAAAAACAGGCTTTTATGGACTGGCCTGGGAACCTCACCCTTGCACAGATGGGAAAACGCATTCTAACTTCTGAACAATAAGCCCACGAAAGCACTGGCTGGCCTGGGACTGCCAACACGGGATGGCCTGCACTGCCCACAGACCAGAGGAGTGGACAGTGGCGCCTGCTGCAAGCCGCTGGGGCCTCTGCTGCAGAGCTGGGGCTGAGGAGGAGGTGGGCTTTCAGCCCCAGCAACTTTAAAGATCCTGTGTCCAGTGCTCCATCAGGTTTTGCTAAGAGATCCGAATATTCGAAGTTTTTAAGTTAAGATTTCAATGGTTTCTAAAGACAAAACCTTTGTTATCAGGGCACATTTGTACACGGGGCCCCCAGTCTGACTTTTAAAGAGCGCAGCCAGGAGCTGGGAAGGCTGAAATGGAATCGCACGATTAGTCCCTGGCTGCCTCTGGCTCTGCTCTGCTGGAAGGGCCCTGCCCATTGCTCTGAGCAGCTCAGGATCTCATGGGTTCCAGGCAGCAGGTGAGCTTTCTGTGGCCCCAAACATCAGGTGTTCCATGCTACCTTGTGCAACCCACTCCACTCAGCTCCACTTTCTATCCCCGGACCCCTTGCCATCAGCTGGAGACCTGAAGGTAGGGAACAGCCATCCACATCCAGCGGTGACTGTGGGAGGTTCACAGCACATTAAGCAGGAGCATTCATCTAGACCCCAAGCTGCCTGACTTACTGCCTTCAAAACCCTCTGGGCCCTGGGGAGGCACTGACTGGGTTTGTTTTTCTGTCCTCTCGGCTCCCATGATGCACAAATGACCTTTTGGTTTTCCTGCAGCCGCTGGGACTGTTCCAACCATGTGGGCAGCACCTGGACTGTCTTGGTGAGCAGATTTGAGATTTGGTCAAAAACAGTCTGTGATTTATATCAAATGGCAGCCTACTACACACATATGTCTTTCAACCCCAGCTACATGAGATATTTTTACATGGTTTTCCATTTTCCACATCCTGCAATTATTTAATAGGTGCTGTGGCTGTAAGATTCCGCTGCTGTCAGTTGGGAACCTCTTAGGAACCCTCTTCCCGTGTTGGGGAGCTTAATGCTCCACCCCAACATGACTTTCTACGTTTGGCTTTGATGGCAGGATTTCATTTTCTGTCCCAGCTCATGCTTACCTCACCTGCTCTGGACAGGCCTCATCCTGGCAGCTGCTTCTGTATAGAAAACACACAATAAACATCCCGCTGCCAACAGCAGCGTACATCCCAGAACTCATCAGCCACCGGAGCCCGAGACATTTGTTAACATCCCAGGACAGGGCCAACAGCAGTGCAGAAAGTGAAAATCTTTGAGAAAGCAGGTGTGGCCAGTCTGCACTTGCCTCAAGCCCTCCTAGGCTTACAAATGAAATCATGAAGGAGCCCAGTTCTCTCCAAGTCGAAGCTCCTGGGAGTGGGGTTCCCACTAGAGGCTATATCTAAAATGGTCATTGTGGTTGCAGACAAATGTGTCCGCAGTGTCCAGTCAAACGGAGGGGCATACATTCCAGGCGTGCCTTCACACTCACTGTGGTTCGTAGCCACGTGTCAGTCTGGTTCATAGCCACGCTCGCTCACTAAATCACACTGCCTGGGCAGGTTCTCCAAAGATCAGAATATGGAAGGGCAGGGCAGCCGGCCTCAGGGCAAAGCAGTGAAGCCACTGGGCCCTGTGTTCGCTGTCTTTGGACCTGGCTGTCCCCTCCTTCCCTCGCTTACCCACCCCCTCCCTAAACGTATTGTACAGAAACCACTATGTGTGACAAGACTTCCCCGTTCCCACACCACCCCCTCTGCCTCCTTGCAGTCAAATCCAATTCCCCTGGCCTCCTTCTTCGTGTTCCTATTCCCAAACCCTTCTCTCTCTTTTCTTTTTTTGACACCTTTCCAGTTTCTCTTTCTGGAAGTGGGCCAGAGTCAGCGATCAGGGCAGCTCTTTCTGTGAATCAAAAAGGACAGGTGCGTGAAGCTGGCATAGATTTGCCAGACTCCCCACGGGGCCCTTCTTCAATCCTCTCCTTATTTTTATTAAGAAGAAAATCTTCCACATCTCAAGCTCTCTCTTTCCCAGCTGCAGCCTCCCCTGCCCACCAAAGGCATTTGCAGTTACCCTGCTCTCTTCTGGGTTTCCTCCCTGGATCCTGCCCAGAATATTCTAGAATATAGACTCCAGGAGGACTACAGAAAACAACTCAGTGGTTTGAAAATGACTGCTTTAGAGAAAGACATCTTTTTAATGCTGAAAACACTGATTGTCATTAACTTCATAATCTTCATTATTCTTTATTAATCAAGCTCTTTACATGGAAAGGACCATGTTTGCTCCAGGACTTGTACCTGACACCCCACCACCCCCCCATTAGACAGCTTCCTCCACTGCTGCCAGAATGGCTTTAAATGGCAGAACACAGTTCCACAACACGCAGCACAGCTTGAAGGCAAGTACCCCTGAGAGGAGCAAGGGGCAAACAGCTGGTCTCAGATGCCAAGAGCAGGTTCTGAAAGTTAAGGGGAGGATGACTGACCTCAAGGACACCGGAGATGCAGAGGGGTGGTGACCAGAGGAGGTCCCCGCAGGAGGCTCCGGGGGGGCCTCAGAGACACAGCCCCTGCCCTTCCCAGCGTGGCTCACGGTGCTCCAGCAGTGTGAAGCCCCCGCAGGTGAGCCGCTCCCCTGCCTGTCATCATCCCAGCCAGCCACCACGCCACAGTCTCCACGCCACAGCCACCACGCCACAGTCTCCACGCCACAGTTTCCTTGCTTGTTTTGTGGTTCTTCTCAGACCTGTTGAGCCTTTAGCAGAGCAAGAAAATAGTCTGTGATGTATTTTTCAAAGAGTGAATCATTTCTTATCCTGTGGTTCATCAGGAAAAAACAAAGCAAAACCCTCATCCTCATGTCCTCGTGGCCTGACCTCATACACAAATCCCGCTTGCAGTGACCTCAGACTGCACCAGCAGGTGAGGCCGGCGGCGAGGGCAGCCCGACGGGCTGAGACCAACAGACCAGGTTAGGAAAGCAGATGGCCACTTGCAGCAGGGGTGTAAAGCCGCTGAGGTATGCGTGCAGGGGGACTGGCAAAGTATTGTGAAAGACATGGGGGACAATGACCATCAGCAATGCCACCTCCAGTGGCTCAGGACTGGCCCGAGGCATGGCCCTCAACCCTGGTCGCTCACTGGAGTCCCCTGTTCCTGGATCCCACACCCTGAGCTCTTGCCTTATGGCTCAGGGTGACCGTCACTCCCCAGGTGATTCCACAGGGTAGCCTGGCTTCAGAACTGTGATGGCATCACACTCAGTCACTGTGCAAGGGGCAGGGAGGCCTGGCTAGTCTGAGTGGGGCTGGAGCGTTAGGTGTTCATGACAGACAGGGAAGGAGTTGGCACGCTCTGCCAGGGACGACATTACGCTGATACCATTTTCAAGAAGGAATACAGAAGTGCTGTGGGCACTTATACCCAAGGAGCTGGTTCAAAACGTGCAGCCTCAGCTGGGTGCAGTGGCTCACGCCTGTAATCCCAGCACTTTGGGAGGATGAGGCAGGCTGATCATGAAGTCAGGAGATTGAGACCATCCTGGTTAACACAGTGAAACTCCATCTGTACTAAAAATACAAAAAATTAGCCGGATGTAGTGGCAGGCACCTGTATTCCCAGCTGCTGGGGAGGCTGAGGCAGGAGAATGGTGTGAACCTGGGAGGTGGAGGTTGCAGTGAGTTGAGATCGCGCCACTGCACTCCAGCCTGGGCAACAGAGCAAGGCTCCATCTCAAAAAAATAATAAGAAGAAAGAGAGAGAGAGAGAGAGAGAGGGAGAGAGAAAGAAAGAAAGAAAGAAAGAAAGAAAGAAAGAAAGAAAGAAAGAAAGGAAGGAAGGAAGGAAGGAAGGAAGGAAGGAAGGAAGGAAGGAGAGAGGAGAGAGAGAAAGAAAGAAAGAAAGAAAGAAAGAAAGAAAGAAAGAAAGAAAGAAAGAAAGAAAGAAAGAAAGAAAGAAAGAAAGAAAGAAAGAAAGAAAGAAAGAAAGAAAGAAAGAAAGAGAAAGAAATGTGCAGTCTCAGACCCACCAAGTCAGAATGTGGCCAGTGCATTGGGCAAGCTCCGGGCGATTCTTGCACACATTCAGCTTCAGGTGTTCTCTGCCTGGGAGGAGGACTCGAATCACCTGGGGAGATGCCCAGTCTCACCATCAGAATCTCTGAGGGATCCCAGGCTGTGGGCCTTGCCATATGCAGGAGGTGGGGCATGGAGTTAGGTCATTGGGAAAGGGCCGGGGGAGGGATTCAGGGAGCTGGAGACCCCCTGGGCCAGGTCCCTGCAGGGGGACAGGAGTTGGGTTTGAGAAGAAGGACACTGCATACCCAGGGATGGAGAGGCACGTGCCATCATCCCGATGCCTGAGGCGATGGAGCAAAGGGAAGGAAGGGACATCTCTCTGTTCCCCACATCTCTGATGCTGTGGCTGGGCTCACAGATGCTGGGAATGCCCCTTCATCACACTCGGCTGCCACACAGGAAAGGACAGTGGCTTGAACAGAGAACAGAGAGGGACCTTCAGTGTTTGACCCTCCACCTCTCGGGAGTGAATCAATCACACATAAAGCGAGTTAATGTGGCTGGAGGCGCAGGTCAGCGCCGGGTAGCCCCACACTCAGGCCTTTCCCACTCGAGATGCTCCTTAGAGGTGCTGGCACCCACAGCTGCCCCGGCTGGAGAAGCCACAGGAGCCGGCCAAGGGCAGGTGCCGCAGGAGCATGGGCGGACGAGACAGATGATGGGCTTCATGGAGACACCTGCGGACAATGCCAGCAGCTAAGGAAGCTGCACTGATCTCAGGCTACAGGAAAGGTGCTGTCTCAAAAGTGGGTCCTGCTCTCCTCTGGGACGCTCAGGCCCCTCAGGCGAGCTGGGGGTGGGGGAGTCACAACTTCCTATGGGGGGAGCTGAGGAATCCAAATGCACCCAAAGCTAGGTGGCCAGAGAGCAGAGGCTGAAGGGTGTGTCCTGCTGGATGTGGATGGGCTGATTCAAGAAAATGGTGAAAACAATTTTTATGTATAGACCTGGTGTTGCCCAAGACAGGTTCCCAAGTCGTTTGTGGAAACGGAAAGACAACCCCTGGCTGTCAATCACAGGCCGGTGACCTCACCGCAGTCTGGGTGATTGCATTGCTGTTATTATAGACGAGTTGCAACATTCAGCTCCTGGCCTGGTTCCTGGAAATGGCATGCTGGGGACTCTAAGAAATGATGCACACAAAGCTGACCCCAGCAGCAGCAGGCTGTGGGTGAGAGGCAGCGCAGCTGTGGGAGGCCAGCCTCACCTCCTCCCCTCTGGAAACGGCTGTGTGTTCAAGGGCCATGCTCTAGAGAAGGAAGTGAGCAGCCAAAGACTGAAAAGTAATGCTTGTAAATGTGCTAAAAACAGAGGAAAAGATGGACATGAGGGGTGGAAAGAGAGAGCATCCCAGTGGAGAACTGGAATCTGCAAAAGTCACCAGTGAACATTCCAGAAGCACAAATAAATATTTGACATGGGTATTGCAGATGGCCGTAACAGCAGGCTGCATTTAGCAGAACACAAGATTAATATGCTTCAAGACGGATCAATAGAAAATATCCAAAACAAATCATGGGGAGAAAAAAATGGTAAAAACAGAACAATATGTTGATATAGTCAACACCAACACAGGTGTGACTGGAGTCCTAGAGAAAGGGAGAGAGTGGGGAGGGAGAGGGAGGGAGAGAGACAGGGAGATGCAGGATTTGAAGAAATAATAGATAACTATTTTCTAAATCTTATGAAAGGCAGCACCTAAACTGAGAACAAACCTAATGTCCACCAATAGAAGAATGAGAAGCTACTCTGTGACGTAAAAGAGTAAACTATGGACACAAGCACCAACATGCACGAATCACAGAAACATATGAATGAAAGAAGCCAGACACAAAGTGGTACTACTATATTCCAATTATATAAAGATCGAGAATAAACAAAGCTAATCTATGGTAATTGAAGCCAGAATAACGTTTACCTCTAGAGATAGTAATTGGTTAGGAAATGGAACAGGAACATTTTTACACAACGCAAATGGTCTATATCAGGGTGGGGATGGTGAATATACAGGTGTATAGGCATGTAATATTCATCAGACTTTACAGAAAGATTTATGCCCTTTACTTAAAAGGAAAGTAAGGCCCTGTAGGAAGGAAAAAAAGGGCAGTGTCTGGAGCCACACCCACCTGTTTTGACTCTGGAATTGGGTACTTTCTTGCTGTGATCTTGGGCAAGTAAAATCATCTGTGCCTTACTTCCCCATTGTGAATAATAACAGCGTCTGGCTCGTGGAGCTGTGATGGGTTAAGTGAGTTAATGGATAGAGTTCTCAGCACAGAGCACCTAATACAGCCTCCATCCCATTCGTCCTTGCTTCCAGGTTTCCGCTAAACTCCCTTCCAGGACTGAGATCTCAGTGGCTTCACCAGCTCACTTTCCTCCACGTTGCTGCAATAATCATTGGCTAGAGGTATTGTGATAGGTCATTAAAGTTAATCTAGACAAAAATTTGATTTACCTATAACTATTACACTGTAGACCCAGAGGAATTTCAGTTTTTGCCATAATTGTTTTCAATGTGTGTTATAAAAAATAAATTCCACTGTGTTCACAAATGTAAAACGTATGATCTGACCAAAAGTGAGAGACGGGTAGACTTTCCTACTTGGGTCCCTCTGTAGACAGGTACTAGGTGCTGTTTTACGCCCAGTAACTTGGGAGGAAACAGAACTGCCCTTTAGTAACCCCGCTCACTTCCTGTTTTCTGCAGTAACAATTACATTAGGCAATATTATTACACATGGAATTGCATCATGGTGATTTTAAAACAATCCTCCCTGTAGCATTACACAGACACTGAATCATTTGTAGTTTGGGGGTTTTTACATGCCTGCAGTGGTGAAAACTGAAATTTTGTCCCACTTAGGGGAGTTTCTTCTTCCCTTTATTAATTGCAAAATAAATATATGTCCCTTCAGAGGGCAGCAGCAGAACTACCTATGTTTGTGGGTGAGCCACTGACAAAATGCTTTCTAGTAAGAAAATATTTTTAAATATAAATGTATGGAAAAAGTGTAATTAACTAGATTTCGATTAAGAAAAATGTAAGCCACGTCTCCTAGTTCAGGCAGCAATCATTTGTGACTTAAACTGTGATGTAAAGTATCTGTGACCTAACCAGTCAGACAGCAAATATTGGTGAACTGCCTGGATTTGGGAGATGCAGTGAGAATAAGTCAGAGTCCAGGACATGAGAGGGAGAAAGGGGGACCCTGAGGACTTGGGCTCTGGTGTGAGGATCCTGCACTCGGTGTCTGTGAGGGTGGGTACAGAGGAGTCACAAGTTCAGGTGAGCCTGCGGCAGGGCTGCCCGTGGTCCCTGGTGAGCGTTTGCAGCCAGCTGGGCCATGGGGGTGAGGCCGGCTTGGTGGCTTGGATTGCCTCCTCCTCTGCAGGGTCCCAGCAGGTTTCTATATCCCTCCAGAGAAACCTCTGGGTACATCCCATGGCTTCCCAGCCTCCCCCTCTCAGCCAGTGGAGAAGAATTCTGATCAAGCATTAGGCATGAATACAGTCTTCCTGGGAAGTGTGGGGCTTCAATTTTCAACCGTTTTACCTGCAGTCTTCGTAGATCAATGACCCCCAAACTTTTTGGCACCAAGGACTGGTTTCATGGAAGACAATTTTTCCATGGTTTGGGGGGTGGGGTGGAGGGATACTTTCAGGATGATTCAAGTGCAATACTTTTATGTTGCCCTTTTTTTTTTTTTTAAAGACAGAGTCTCCCTCTGTCACGCTGGAGTGCAGTGTCGTGATCTCAGCTCACTGCAACCTCCGCCTTCTGGGTTCAAGTGATTCTCCTTCCTCAGCCTCCTGAGTAGCTGGGACTACAGGCATGCACCATGGTGCCTGGCTATCTTTGGTAGTTTTAGTAGAGATGGGGCTTCACCATGTTGGCCAGGCTGGTCTCGAACTCCTGACCTCAAGTGATCCACCTGTCTCGACCTCCCAAAGTGCTAGGATTACAGGCATGAGCCACCACGCCCTGCCTATGGTGCTTATTGTATTTTGTTTTATTTCTATTTTATTGTTTTTCACTTTTCTTAAGTCCCGAGGTACATGTGCAGGATATGCAGGTTTGTTACATAGGTAAACGTGTGCCATGGTGGTTTGCTGCATCTATCAATCCACCACCTAGGCACTAAGCCCAGCATATTGTGCTTTTTTTTTTCAACTCACTTGCCACTATAAAGCCTGCCACCAGACGCAGCTTAACTGTCACTTGCCACTCACTGATAGGGTTTTGATATGTGTCTGCAAGCAGTTGATTTATTATGGTTTCTGTGCAGTCAAACCTCTCTGCCAATGTTAATCTGTGTTTGCAGCTGCTCCCCTGCATGAGCACCACCACCTCAGCTCATTAGGCATTAGTTAGGTTCTCATAAGAAGTGTGCAACCTAGATCCCTTGAGTGCTCAGTTCACAGGAGGGTTTTCACTCCTATGAGACTCTAATGCCACCACAGATCCGACAGGAGGCAGAGCTCAAGCCATAAAGCTTCCTCGTCTGCCGCTCACCTCCTGCTGTGCTGCCCCACTCCTAACAGGCCACGGACTGGTCTGCAGCCCTGGGGTTGGGGACTTGTCTTACATGACGGGGTGAGCTACCCTGAGTTAATCTGAGTGAACTCCATTCTGTGGACTTTCTTCCCCTCCACCACAGCGCTACACCAACCTGAACTTCGCTTCCTGAGACCTAAGATTCAGCCCTGTGCTCAGCAGACATTAGGGATCACCTACCCTCTGCCAGGAGCTGTTCTTGATGCTGGCAACGCAGGGGTGGACAAAACAGAGAGAGCCCTGCCCTCAAGTGTGGTCAGAAGAGACATGGAAGGATTTGGAAGCTAAAGCTCAGATCTAGGCTGGGCTTGTTTCAACTCGTTCCGTGGGCCTGATGTAGTCTAGAGATGATTCTTGACGTGGGCTGCGGGAGCTCCTGCTGTGTAGTCTGGGGAAGGGCCAGCCCGAGGCAAATAGGGGACCCGCGTCTCCAGCCTTCAGCACGTCTGCCCTTCAGGGTCATCCCTCCAGGCACCCCACCCTGGGGACTTGAACTCTGCCCTTGTCCCCCTAACCACTTCATCCTGATGCTGTGGTTCTCCTGGTCCATGCATGGCGCGGAGTCCTGCTGAGTGTGCCGGTGCCTGTCCCTGCCATCTGCGATGTCAGCTCCACGAGGCAGCAGCGTTTACCCACGGATGGATCCCCACCCCCGGACCGTGCCTGGGGACAGGTTTTGTTCGGGTTGGTCCATTACTGAGTATAGGGGCCAGGGTTCTGCTCCAGGCTTCTCTGACTCCCTCACCAGGCTGTTCCCAGAGACTTGTAAGGGAAGTTGACAATCAATATGTAAATTCAGATGGGTTTCATGTTAGTGAAAACCTGAATATTGAAATATTACAAACCTAGGGTTGAAGATCTCAGGCTGGTGGGAGTGCCTTTGTGCATGCATCCACCTGCTTTTCCTTGCAGAACTTTCTACACAACAGTTCAGCACAGGAAGCATGGAGGAGTAAAGCCATCTGGGGAAAGATGAGCAGTGAAAACTGGGGCCAGCAGGTTAGAGGAGGGGTGTGATCTCAGGGTGCAACGCTGCTGAATGCATGCACGCCTCCCTCCCCCGATCCCTCTCTTGACAGCTCCCAGGTAACTTAGCCACCCACATCTTAATTTCACTCAACAGCCACAACAGTCTCTCTCCCTTATTTTTTTCGTTTGAGACAAGGTCTCGCTCTGTCATCCAGGCTGAAGTGCAGTGGTGCGATCACAGCTCACTGCAACCTCTGCCTCCCAGGCTCAAGCGATCCTCCCACCTCAGCCACCTGAGTGGTTGAGACTACAGGTGTGCACCACCATGCCTGGCTAATCTTTAAAATTTTTTATAGAGATGAGGTTGCACCCTGTTGCTCAGGCTGGTCTTGAACTCCTGGGCTCAAGCGATCCTCCGGCCTCAGCCTCCCAAAGTGCTGGGATTACAGGTGTGAGCCACAGTGCCCAGACTTCAACAATCACAGCTATCTCTTGGCATAGACTGTTTGCTATTGGCAAAAGGACAGACACAAAGGCCAGTGGCATAGGATAGAAAACCCAGAATCACACCCACTCAAAGGTACAAAGCAAATCAGTGGAGGATGGACGGCTTTTCCAGCAAGCGCTGCTGACGCATTTGGGTATCCATGTGCAGAAAAAAAGAACCTGGACTTAAATGTTCTTGTACCAAAGTTAACTCAAAAATGCATCATAAATGTAGAATATTTGGGAATTTTGAGAGTTCTTCAGGCATTATGGATCCTAATCCTTTGTTGGACATGAGATTTGCAAATATTTTCTCCTGGTCTATTATTAATACTTATCTTTTCATCTTCTTAACAGGATCTTTCTCAGAGTCAACACTTTTCATTTTGATGTAGTCCCATTGATCAATTTTTCATTTTATGGGTCATGCTTTTGGAACTCTTGGGCTCTGGATCCTAAAGATATCCTCCTAATATTTTTTTCCCTGAAAGGTTATTTCACATCTATGATGCACTTTGAGTTAACTTTTATGTAAGAAAATTTAAGTCCAGGTTCATTTTTTCTGCCCATGGATACCCAAATGCGTCAGCAGCTCTTGCTGGAAAAGCTGTCCATCCTCCACTGATTTGCTTTGTACTTTTGAGTGGGTGTAATTCTGGGTTTTCCATTCTGTTCCATTGCTCTTTGTGTCTGTCCTTTTCCCAATAACAAACAGTCTGGATTATTGTAGCTATAAAATAAGTCTTGACATCAGGTAGACTGATTTCTCCTCCTTTATTCTTCTTTTTCAAAATCGTTTTAACTCTTCTAATTCCTTGGCCTTTTCCTTAAATTTTAGACTACTCTTGTTTATATCTACAGAAAATTTTGCTGAGATTTTAATAACAATTACCTTAAACATGCACATTTTGGTGATCATTGATATATTTATGATGTTAAATCTTCCAGTCTATAAACAGTATTTCCCTCCTTTTTTCTTTAGTTCTTTTTTTACTTCTTTTATCAGGATTTTGTAGGTTTTAGCATACAAGTCCTGTACCTGTTTTGTTAGGTTTACACCTAAGTACTGAATTTTGTTTGAGCAGTTGTGAATGGTATCATGTTTTTAATTCTAGTATCCATATGTGCATTGACAGAGCATAGAAATAAAATTTATTTATGTATGTTTATCTTGTATCCTGCAACCTTGCTTTAACTCACTTATTGTTTCAGGAGTGCTTTTGTAGACAGATTGGGATTTCTTAGGTAGACGATCACGTCATTTGCAAATAGAAACAGTTTTGCTTTTTTTTTTCCCTTTCCAACCTGTCTGCCATTATTTCCTTTTCTTGCTTTACCACACTGGCTAGAAATTCCAGCACCATGTTGAATAAGAGTGGTGAAAGCAAACATCCTTGCATTATGTTTGATATTAAGGAGCAAGCATTCAGTTTTTCACCATTAATTATATTATTAACTGTAGATTTCTTGTTAATGCTGTTTATCAAGTGGAACTTCTCTATTCCTATTTTTCTGAGTGTTTTAACCATGAATGGGTATAGAATTTTGTCAGGTGCTTTTTCTGTATCAATTGGCGTGATCATGTGACTTTTTCCTCTTTAGTCTGTTAATATGGTGTATTACATTGACTGACTTTCAAATATTGAACCAGCCTTAACGTCTCTGGAATAAACCCCACTTGAATGCGGTATATAGTTTTAAAAATATATTTCTGAACTCTATCTACTAGCATTTTGTTTGGGTTTTCTGTGTCTATATTCATGAGGGCCATTGATCTGCAGTGCAGTAGTCTTGCTGTGTTGCCCAGGCTGGAGTGCAGTGGCTATTTACAGGCACGAAAATGGTGCACTAAGGCCTCCAACTCCTGGGTTCAAGCAACCCTCTTGCCTCAGCCTGTGATCAACTATAGTATTTTTAAAAAATATTATATTTGTCTGATTTTGATATCAGGGTATACTAACTAAATAAAATGAATTGAGAAGTGTTTCTTCCTCCTCTGTTTTCTGGAGGAGATTGCCTAGAATTGGTGTTAGTTTTTTTAAATGTTTGCTAGAATTATCCAGTGATATCATCTGGGCCTGGAGAATTAGGTGTTTTTTGTTTTGTTTTGTTTTGTTTTGAGTTTTCAAAACTAAATTCAATGTTCTTAATAGTTATGAGACTATTAAAATAGTCTGTTTATATCCAGTGAGTTGTAGTTTGTGTCATGTGAGGAACTGGTTCATTTCTTCTAAGTTGTCAAATGCATGATTGCAGAGTTGTTTGTAGTGTTCCCTCATTGTCCTTTGGATGCCTGTGGGATCTGTAGTGATGTCCCTTGCTCCATCCCTAATATCAGTAATTTGTATCTTCTCTGTTTTTCCTTTGCTCATCTTGCTAGAGGTTTGTCAATTTGATTTATTGTGGCCAGGCAAGGTGGCTCACGCCTGTAATCCCAGCACTTTGGGAGGCCGAGGTAGGCAGATTACCTCAGGTCAGGAGTTTGAGACCAGCCTGGCCAACATGGTAAAATCCCGTCTCTACTAAAAATACAAAAATGGGCTGGGTGTGGTGGTGGGCACCTATCATCCCAGTGACTTGGGAAGCTGAAGCAGGAGAATCGCTTGAACCTGGGAGGCGGAGGTTGCAGTGAACCGAGATCGTGACACTGCACTCCATCCTGGGAGACAGAGCAAGACTCCATCTCAGAAAAGAAAAAGAAAGAAAGAAAAAAATGTATTGATTGCTTCGAGAACCAGCTTTGTGTTTCATTGATTTTCTCTACTGGCTTTCTCTTTTCAGTTTCACTGATTTCTGTGATTATCTTTACTATTCATTTTCTTTTCTGACTTTTCTCTCTTTTTTCTACATTCTTGAGGTAAGAGTTTCAGTTATCACTTTGAGAGTTTTCCTCATTTCCAACGTATATGAATTCAGTGCTATAAATTTCCCTCTCCTTACTGTTTTAGTTGTGTCCCACAAATTTTGATATTTTATTTTCATGTATTTTATTTTCATTTTCATTCAGGTAAATGTATTTTTATTGCCCTTCAGACACCCTCTTTGCCTCATAAATTATTTTAAAGTATATTGTTTGGATTCTAACTGTTCAGAAGTTTTTCTTATATCTTCCTGTTATTGATTTCTAATTTGATTCCACTTTGATCAGAAAGCACAGTCTGGTGCCAGGCATGGTGGCTCATGCATGTAATCCCAGCACTTTGGGAGGCTGAGGTGGGAGGATCACTTGATACCAGGAGTTAGAGACCAGCATGACAAAACCCCATCTCTATTAAAAGTGCAAGAATTAGCCAGACATGATGGCACAACACCTGTAATCCCAGCTACTCAGGAGGCTGAGACATGAGAATCACTTGAGCCCAGGAGGTTGAGGTTGCAGAGAGCTGAGATCATGCCCCTGCACTCCAGCCTGGGTGACAGAGGGAGACTCTGTCTCAAAAATAAATAAATAAATAAATAAATAAATAAATAAATAAATAAATGCAATCTGTACAATTTGAGTTTGTTGAGGTTTGCTTTGTGGCCCAGAATATGGTCTAACTTGGTATCTGTTTTATGGATACTTGAATGTGCATTCTTCTGTTGTCAGGTGGAGTGTTATATATATATATATATAGATTATATAGATTATATATATATTGATTATATATATTGATTATATATTGATATATATTGATTATATATTATATATTGATATGTATTGATTATAATATATATTATATATATTGATTATGATCCTATTGATTAATAGTATCCTTGAGTTCTTCTATATCCTGGTGCTACAGGCATGTGCCACCACATCTGGATAATTTTTAAATTTTTTGTAGACATGGGACCTCACTATGTTGCCCAGGCTGATCTCAAACTCCTGTGCTGAAGCAATTGTCCTGCCTCAGCCTCTCAAAGTGCTGTCCTTCTTGATGTTCAAAGCTTCATTCTGTTACCATTTTATTTATGTTTAAATAACTTCATTTCATCATTCTTTTAGGTTATGTCTACTAGTGACACATTTTCTTAGTTTTTCTTTATCTGAGAATATCTTGATCTCTGGGTGGCCAGTGTTTTTTTTTTTTTTTTTTCTTTCAGGAAATAAAAAATGTTTTGCTAATTCTGTCTTCTTCTATGTTTTCATTGAGAAATATGCTGTCATTTGAATTGCTTTTTCCCCTATGGGTAAGGTATTGTTTCTCTTTCATTCCCTTTACGATCTCTTCTTTGTCTTCAGTTTTCAGAAATTTGACTGTAATGTCTTGGTATAGTTTTATTTGTGTTTATTGTGTTTGGAGTTTGCTAAAGTTCTTGAATCTGTAGGTTTATGTCTTTTGCTAGGTTTGAGAAGTTTTTAGCTGTTATTTCTTTGATTATTTTTTAACCCCTCAGCCCCACTTCTGGGTTTCTGTTAGATCTTTATATACAGTTCTACAGGCCCCTTAAGCTGTATTCATTTTTTTGTTCAGCTTGTTTTTCTCTGTTGTTCAGATTCGATGATTTCTATTGTTCCATTTTCCAGTTTATTGATTCTTTCCTCTGTCCCCTCCATTCTGCTATTAAGCCTGTCTGCTGAGTTTTTAATTTTGGTGGTTTAATTTTTCAATTCTAAACTTTCTATTTTGTTCTTTTTACCTTCTATTTGTTTGGTAAGACTTTCTACTTTCTATTTTATTTTTTCAAATCTGCTCGTAATTGCTCACTGAAGCATTTTTATGATGCCTGTTTGTCAACACTTGTTGGATAATTCTAACACTGCTGTCATCTTTGCGTTGGCATGCATTGATTGGCATCCATCCATTAATTGGCTTATCTGACATCACTCTGGCAGGGGAAGGGGGCACAGCACTGCCACCTTACTACCAGGCAAGGGTACAAGTCCAGGTTCCCTGCTCAGCCTTTGTTGACACCCTAAAGAGGGGTTCCTCATTACTACTGGATGAGTGTTGAAGTTCTGGCTTCCCATTTGGCCTCTACTGATACCTCCCTAGCTGAGGGAGTTAGGAGACCTTACTTCTGTTCCCTACATGGTCTTCATGACATCACAGGGTGATGAGTATCCTTGTTACCCTGGGTGGTGGCGAAAGTCCTGACTCTACTGGGTCTCCTATCGCCACCCCAGCAAGGTGGACGAGGAGCTTCTCATTATTACCCAGTGGGAGCAGAAGTCCCGACTTCCTAATTGGCCTTCTCTGACACATATATTATGGCTAGAGAAGTAGGAGTTGGTTTATGTGCCTAATTACAGCCTGAGGAGGGTGGAAATCTAAGCTCCCCACTCTTTCTTTGCTGGCATGGGTGGACATTTGACCACAGTTTATTCTGGAATGTTTGGTTGAAGCAGAGAAGTTATTGTCGAAAAATTTTCTGTCCTCTAGGTTGCCCCTTTCCTGTTCTTTTGGGTAGAGAAAGCAGCCTTTTGTTGGGACTTTTTTTTTTTTTTTTTTTTTGGTGCTCATTTGCATTTCCAGGTTCTCAGCTTCTTCAACTCAAAATCTGGGATATATGATGCAAAACAAAAATCCAGGGACCTTACCACAGTGTGGCTCCTTGGGTCCCAAGATCCCTGGATGGTTTGCCTTCCTTTCCCCATCTTCTAGAGTCTCCTTATGTTTGTTTTGTGTAATATCCAAGGTTTTTAATTGTAATTAGAGGGAGGACTAGGGAAAAACATGTCTATTCCATCTTCCCACAAGCCTGTCTTATGACTTTCAACAGATTGAACTTGGGCTTCTTGTAGAAATCTGCCCGTTTGAAATAGGTTTTCCCTCTTCACCCAGTAAATACTTGACAGTAGTGAACACGTGGAAAGATACTTAGCCAGGTGCCAGGAGACCTGGGTCCTTGTCCGGGCTTTATGGCCCTAAGCAGGTTACAAACCTCATGGAGCCTCCATTTTCTTGTTTTCATGTGGCAGAATAATTTACCCAGACAATTTATTAATTTTCCCTGCTCTAGCAATTTTCCCCTCCCTTTAAAAAGTAGTCATGTCTTTTTTTCTTTTTTCTTTTTTTTAAAAGGAGTTGTTTTTCTCCTAAAGCCTTTAGAGAGTTGCAGAACCTGAGGCATAAGTTTCCAGGCATGCAGAAGATAATCTCTCTAATCAAGCCTTTGCTTTTGAAAGCTTAGGCTCCACAAGGTGACTGCCCCAGGCCCTCCTGGAAGAGAGGAATGCAGAGCTGGGGTTCTGGGGGAGGGAGGCAGAGGGGTCAGGAGAAATGTCTCAGAGCCTGGAAAGGGGAGCTATGGAGTCTGCAGCCACCAGGCGAGCTCAGAGGTCTCAGGGAGGCAAGAGGATTTCTGCTCAGGTGATCAGGGGGCTGAGTCCACTGACCACTTGAGCTGTGGCCTTTGGAGCCATGGAGAGTTGATCTGGGCCTGACCTGGGCATGGCATGGAGGAGCTGCTTCTGAGGCACCAGGCACAGATCATCTGACTGACAGAAATAACAAAATGTGGACTGCCTGGTGACTGGTGTGAAAGTGTAAAACCCCTAGGGTCCAGCAATGGCATCTGCCCTCCTACCCCACAGGGCATTCTGAAGCAAAATGCAATCATGCACATGACAACATTTTCTAAAGCATTCGAGGTTGCCCAAACATAACTCATGGTTTTTATTAAGCACCTATTCCAGCTAGGCTCCATGCGGCGAATGATGTTGGAGCAAAGTAATATTAGTGAGATGCTGGAATTGATCATCTCTTTGGGGAGATGATGCATGTACTGGGTGATGAAGAAGCTAAGGGTTAGAGGGTCGATCTAGAAACTACTTGTAAGGATTTTCTCATAGAGTGGCTTTGGGCCTCTGACTTTTAACTTCCTTGTCAAACTGATGATCATAACCAAGACTTTTTAGCTGCAAGTGACTGACATCTAATTCATACTAGTTCGGGGTCAGAAGGGAGAGGAGAAGATCCCGTGACAAAGAATAAGAATAAAGAGCACCAGCCTTTATAAGATGCACACTATGTGCCGGCCATGGCTGTCAAATGCTGACTCCTCTAATGCTTGAAACAGTCTTCTGAGGCCGAACAGGATTGATCATCAGCCCACTTAAAAGCTGAGGTCACAGGGGCACTGAGAAGAACGAGCTTGTTTAAAGAGCTGCCATCTGGCTCTGGGGCCCAGCACTTATCAAAAGTTAAAAGTGGTTGCCCAGCTGCTTGGGAAGGGTCAACGATGGACAATGGGCGTGAACTCAGGAGGGCAGGATGTCGAGGTTCCAGCGATGAAAAGGCTGCTTAAAGGGCGTTGTCACTTCCTCCATCTCGGCTCTACTTCCCTGGGGGTGTTTACTTAATTCCTAGCCAGACAAACACTCTCCTTATGACTTGTCAATGCCAACAGGGAGCAGGGAAAGAAACCCTCTCCCTCTTAGGGTCCAGGAGGTCCCTGCTAGAACTCTGATGACCCCGCTGGGTTTGTGTGTCTTTTCCAGAACATCAGTAGTGGCCAGAGGGATGGAATGTTCTGGGTGGCTCCGCGGGGCAGGGGAGAGGGGTTGCGTTCTATGGTTGACTACGCGGAGTCAGGGATGGGAGGTTCCCTGGAGGAAACGTGGGGTACACAGTGGTTCCAGTTACTTCCTAGAAGGGATCTGTTATGGGAGTGATGGAAAGCTTTAAATTATTTGTGGGAAGGAGGCCTCTAGTAATATTCCAGTGTCTGTCTCTGAGACTTCTGTCCTAATCTTCAACTTTGAAGGTCATCCTGTGGCCAGATGTTATTTACTCTTTCTTCGTTTGAAGAAATGGTTTCCTAGGTCTTTACCAGCCGCTCTTGGTTCCATGCTAATGGAAGAAAACAAAAGGAATCTATCTGTAATACTTAACTTGTCTTGTCTTAACTAAATCTATGAAATATCTACTTGCAGTTTTTCCCCTGAAACCATCTCTCATCATCTGTCTTGCCACCGTAGCTTCCAGACGTCTGCTGCCCCCACTCCCTCCACCCTGCACCTCCCTCACCTCTTTGGCTTCCCTCATCTCACGGCCGCTCCTTTGCACTGACCTCCCACGGGCTGTGTGTGCTTGGTAAAGAAGGGGTCCTCTCTGGAGCTGGGCTGGCTCACCAGGAAGCAAAAGAGCATATCTGGACACTGGAGACAGAACACCACTGAGGTCAAGAGCACCCGCAAAATAGGAAACAAACGGTGGAGATTAAGCATTCTCATTTCTGTTTTTAAAAATTTATTTTATTATTATGATTTTTTTGAGACGAAGTCTCCCCCTGTTGCCCAGACTGGAGTGCAGTGTCGCAATCTTGGCTCACTGCAAACTCTGCCTCCCAGCTTCATGCGATTCTCCTGCCTCAGCCTCTGGAGTAGCTGGGACTACAGGTGCCTGCCACCAGACCTAGCTAATTTTTGTATTTTTAGTAGAGACGGGGTTTCACTGTGTTGGCCAGGATGGTCTCAATCTCTTGACCTTGTGATCCGCCTGCCTCGGCCTCCCAAAGTGCTGGGATTACAGGCGTGAGCCACCACGACCGGCCTCAGCATTCCCATTTCTTTCAAATGAACCAACACGCAAAGTTCCTATTTGGTGTATCCAACCAGCCTTACATTGCTGCCCTCCCTGATGACATGGTCTCTGTGTCTGACCCACTTTCCCAGGCTTCCCCTTGAAGGTCTAAGACGTGGTTTTCCTCTGCACCTGTTCTTCCTCCTTTATCCACTCACCTTTCCCTTCCTCCTTCCTTCCTCTCTCTGTCTCTACCTCTCTTCTTTCCTTCCTTTCATTCTCCCTGCTATGACCCAAATATTGGTATCCTCCCCAAATTCATATGTTAGAACCTAATACCCATCATGACAGCATTAAGAGATGCAGTCCTGGGCCCGGCGCGGTAGCTCACGTCTGTAATCCCAGCACTTTGGGAGGCCAAGGCGGGTGGATCACCTGAGGTCAGGAGTCCAAGACCAGACTGGCCAAGATGGCAAAGCCCCATCTCTATGAAAAATACAAAAAAAAAAAAAAAAATTAACTGGGCATGGTGGCATGCACCTGTAATCCCAGCTACCCAGGAGGCTGAGACAGGAGAATTGCTGGAACCTGAGCAACAGAAGCTGCAGTGAGCCGAGATTGTGCCACTGCACTCCAGCCTGGGTGACAGAGCAAGACTGTTAAAAAAATAAGTAAATGAAAACTAACAAAAAAAGAGAGATGTGGTCCTTGGGAAGTGATTAGGCCATGAGGAATGGGATTGACGAATTTATTAAATGGTTTGAAACAGGTTGAAAGGAGCCCCTTTCCTTTCTACCATGGGAGGACACAGAAGGCACATCTGTGAGGAACAGGCCTCCAGACACTGAATTTTCTGGTACCTTGAATTTGGACTTCCCAGCCTCTAGAACTGCGAATAAATTTTTGTTGTTTTTAAGTTACCTAGTCTAAGGTATTTTGTTATAGGAGTCCAAATGGACTGAGACAGAAATTGGTACCAAGAAGCAGAGTGCTGCAGAAACAAAGACCTGCAGATGTGGAAGAGGCTCTGGAACTGGGTAATGGGCAGAGGCTGGACAAGTTTGGAGGAGCAGGCTCAAAAGGCCTGGGCTGCCAAGAGTGAACATAAAGGGTGATCCTGGTGAGGTCTCAGAAGAAGAGATTATGTAAGTGGCTATGATCAGAATGCTGATAGAAGTATGGATGGTAAAGGCCACTCTGTTGAGGTGTCAGACAGAAATGAGGAATGTGTTACTGGAAACGGGAGGAAAGGCCATCCTTGTGACAGATGGCAAAGGACTTGGCTGAACTGTTTGTGTCCTCGTGTTCTGTGAAAGTCAGAGTGGTTGGGGATGAACTTGAATATTTGGTGGAAGAAACACTCTAAACCATGTCTTGAGGACACTGCATAGCTTCTCTCCACTGCTTATGGTAAAATGTGAGAAGGCAAGAAATCAATTAAAGACAGAATTTATAGCCAAAAGGGGAGGCAGAACTTACAGAATATTCTCAGCCTGGCCATACTGTAAAGAAAAAAAAGTATACCTGAAATCGAGGCTGTAGCCAAACTAGTGTTTCAGGCAGAGATTAGCATAGAGAGGCAGAAGCCAGGTGCTGTGCATGAAGATAGTGACGGCATAACGCTGAAGGCGTTTCAGAGGTTACCAGTGCTGCCCTCCCATCACAGGCCCAGAGTGCCGAGGTCTGGGGGAAAGAACTATGCCCACAGAGGCGCCTGGAGTGCCTGCAGAACCTTGGCACCTGCTGCAGTGTGTTCCCCTCAGAGGGCAAAATCAATAAACCTTGGGCATCTGTGCAGGGCCATCTCCATGGGTGTGTAGAGGGTAGGAGCTATGGAGGCACGGTTAACTCCATCTGGATTTCAGAGAATGCTTTGGAGAGCCTTGGGGTCCAGGCAGAGAACTGCCACAGGGGCGGAGCCACTGCAAAGAGCCCCCACCAGGACAATGCCCAGTGGAGCTGTGGGGGCAGGGCCACCTGAAGACCTCAGGCTAGCAGAGCCACTGATGTGCACCTCCAGCCTGAGAGAGCCACAGGCAGGGGACTCCATCCCATGAGAGCTGCAGTGTGGGCTGTGCTCAACAAAGCCATGTAGGAGGTGCCACCCAGAGCCCTGGGGGCCCAAGTCCCTCCTTAGAGTGTTCAGAAGATGGGACCGTGGAGTCAAAGAAGATATGATGCTTTTTGCCCTGTTGGGTTTTGGACTTACTTGAGATCCGTTATCCTTTTCTTCTTTCCTATTTTTCTCTTTTTGGATGGAAATGTCTGTCCTGTGCCTGCCCCATCCTTGCATTTTGAAAGCACATAACTTGTTTGCCTTCACAAGTTCACCGCTGAAAGAATTTTCCCCAAGAGGACTTTTACCTTGAGTCCCACTCACATCTGATTTAAATGATGTGTAGCTGGGAATCTGGGCTTTAGACTTTTGATTTGGTGCCGGGAACAATTTAAGACTTTGGCACTACTGAGATGGAATGAACATATTTGGCATGTGAGAAGACTGTGAATTTTGGAGAGCCAGGGGTGGAATGCTATGGTCTGAATATTGGGGTTCCTCCTAAATTTATTTGTTGGGACCTAATGCCCAGTGTGATTAATACTCTGATAGTACTGAGGTGTAGCCTTTGGAAGGTGATTAGGTCATGAAGGCTTTGCCTCATGAATAGGGTGGAACTCTCATAAGACAGGTTGCAGGGACCATCTCTTCCTCTTCCATCATGTGAGGACACAGAGGCGCCATCTATGAGGAACAGGCCCTCACCCGACACTGGAGATGCTGGAGCTCTGACCTTGGACCTCCCAGCTTCTGGTACTGTGAACAATACATTTCTGTAGTTTACAGATTTCCCAGTCTAAGATGTTTGTTACAGCAGCCAGAATGGACTAAGACACACATACACTCTCTCCCTCCCTTGGTCAGAGTAAGCCAATAGGGCTGGACCAGGCTGACCAGAAGGGAGGTCTCCAGGCCCAGCCCAGGGCAAGTTCGCCACAGGGATGCCTCTCGAGCATGATCTCCTGTTGTGTCATCTCGGCCCGGGATGCCAAGGGCACGGTGTTCATCCCTGTCTCTCCCTCCCTCACATCGCTCACCAGTGTCGGACAGGATAGCCACAAGCCCCTCTTTCCTGCTTACACTTGGGGCGGCATCTTCTGTTCTTAACTAGCTGGGAACTTTTATCTTCAGAGTCAGAGATTTGGGTTGTGAAAAGCAAGCAAGCAGACAAACACCTCTCTGCATCCTCTTCCCCCTTCTCCTACCCAGTTTCCAGACTTTGGGGGAAAAAAATCCCATAACCTGTCATACTTCATATTGCCAACAGGCAGCAGTGGGCATGGTACAGAGAAGAGCAGGGCAAAGGGGCAGAGGGACAGCCTCCTTTTTTTTTTTTCTGTTTTCCGCCACAAAATGGGGAGGTATGAAGTGAGCGAGATGTGCCCGGCCACACAGTGGAGCACAAAGCAGCCGAAGACACAGCAGGCAGGTCAGGTCTGTGTGCAAATTGGCAGGCTGCGTGCAGGCCGGCCTCGGCCCAGGTGGAGAAGCAGAGAGATCTGCACGGGAACCAGGGATTCAGAGACCTGTTGTTGGTATCCTGCAGAAGATGGGGCAATTTGAGTCACCAAGCCAGTCTCACCCCAGTGCCCGGCTGGTTGCAGAAACTCACCAGGGACAAGGGGTCACCCCACCACAGGCTCACCTGGACATGTGACTCCCCTGCACCCACCCTCACAAGCACCAAGTGCAGGATCCTCATGCCAGAGGCCAAGTCCTCAGGGTGCCCCTTTCTCCCCATCATGTTTGGCCTCAGCAGCTGGAAGTCCACAGAAATAAATCAGACACTCCTAAAATGGGACACCACAGGGAAGGCCAGATGGAATAGGAATTCTCTTCCCACAGACCTAGACTTCCGTTGACTCCACTCAAAGTCAACTGGGTGATGCTGTTGGCTGCAAGTCAAGGCCAACATGGGCTGTGCTAATAGATGCAGACCCTCCAGAGGGAAGGAACATATCACTCTGGGCTGTTCTGTCCTGATCACACTGAGTAGGTGTTCTTTGGTGGGCTCTGAATTTCACAAGGGACACTGAGGAACTGGCACCCATCCCGAGAAGAGGAAAGTGGGACAAAAGGGTGTCTTCTAGGAAGCCACACTGGAGAGACTGGGGGCGTCTGGTCCAGACAACAAGGGTCTGGAAAGACTGTTGGTGCCATCATTGGCTGGCCAGGGCCTACTCTGGGGAGTGACACCATGTTGCTGTGGCACACAGAGCAGTCAGGGTGACAGGGAGTCCGATCAGACACAGGTTCAGTTTGCTAGTGGTGACAACACTTAATAATGGAGTGGGTTGCCTGCTGTGGTAGTGACATGGTTTGGCTGTGTCCCCACCCAAATCTCATCTTGAATTGTAGCTGCCATAATTCCCGCATGTTGTAGGAAGGACCTGGTCAGAGATCTTTGAATCATAGGGGCTGGTCTTTTCTGTGCTATTTTCATGATAGTGAATAAGTCTCATGAGCTCTGATGGCTTTATAAAGGGGAGTTTCCCTGCACATGCTCCGTCTCTTGTCTGCCGCCATGTGAGACATGCCTTTCACTTTCTGCCATGATCATGAGGCTTCCCCAGCCATGTGGAACTGTGAGTCTGTTAAACCTCTTTCCTTTGTAAATTGCCCAGTCTCAGGTATGTCTTTATCAGCAGCGTGAAAACAGACTAATACAGACAGGAAGCGGCTCCCCACTGGAAATTATCGGGCCCAGTAGGACTCGCCTGTCAGCAATGTCTTAGCATAAATTTCTGGTCGGGTTGGGACCAAGCTGGTCCTGTTGAGAGCTCCCCTTGATCCTCAGGGTTCTACTTAGAATGCCTTGAATGGCCTTGGCTGGGCACCCACGCCCAGGCTTTCTGCATGGCCCCATTGGGGCTAACCTTCTCATTTCATCCCATGTGAACCAGGCCAGGCCTGTTGGGTTTTGTCAACCTCCTGGTGCAGTGGTTGCTGCTACCTACGGGAGCAAGCGTGTAGCTGCTGGGGGGCCATGTGGAGACAGCCTGCCAGAGGGAAGACCACCTGGGGAGGCCAGAGCCGTGGAAAGAGCAAGAGACCAGGGGCTGAGGACAGAGTAGTACAGGTCTTTGGTCCCGGCAGGCCTGAAACCAGTGCACTCTGAACCTTTCTGTACTTAGCTTAAGCCACTTGGAGTTTCTGTCCTTTACAACCAAGAGCCTTGATAGGAGCGGCACAGATCTGTGCTGCACTACTGTTGGCTTCTTCCCTGATCAGGCGCTGGAGAGGAACACAGCAAGGACTAGAGTGGGATGCTTGCTCGGTGCTAGGCACGGTGGAAAGCGCTTGCCACACCTTATTTCCCACGTGGTGGGGATTTTGACCCTACTGTACAGATGGATAAGTGAGGACCCTTTCACTTATCCTGCAATAGAAAATCCAGCAGCCAAAGCCAACAAGGGCCCGGCATAGTGTCTTCCCTCTCTGACTTCATCCTCATGCTCCACACACCGTCCCCCTGGCCATTCCCAGCAGCCCAGTAAGCACTGCCTCACACTTCCAGTTCTGGACCAGCCACGATGGTCCGGGCTGGATGGGAGCCATCGACCAGCTGAAGCCAAATTGCCTATTCTCAAGCTGAAGGTCGATCAATCCCACATAAATCTTGGGGCAGAGAACTGGGGGGAGGTAGAGGAGGGGGAATGTCTAGAAGGAAATTCTGGGAACATTCCTGGAAGTGAGGAGGATGGATATTGGACAGAAATTATGTCGCTGCAGGCACCCAGGCATCCCTCGCTTGCCCTGGTCACATGGGCAGTTCCTCCCTGGTTGTGTTCCATGCCTCCTCTCCTGCTCCAGGGCCTGTCTGTTTCTGGAGCAAGGTGGGTCCCAGGGCTGGGCACCAGTCCCCATCTCCAGCCATGAGGCACCTTCCTCTCTGCATTTTGGCATAAACGCTCCCTAGGTTTGTGGATCTGAATCCTCTTCCCAGCACACTCAGGCTTTGCTGGCCTCCCTGTGGTGTATGTTTAAGGCACCACACAGCCTCCAAGGCCTGGCACCCGGGCAGTAGCACCTGGTAAACACAGCAGTCAGATTTCTTCATCTCAGCCAAGTGTAAAATCAAGGTAACAGATCGACTCTTTTTTTTTTTTTTTTTTTGAGATGGAGTCTTGCTCTGTCGTCCAGGCTGGAGTGCAGTGGCACCATCTCCACTCACTGCAAGCTCCGCCTCCCGTGTGCACACCATTCTTCTGCCTCAGCGTCCCGAGCAGCTGGGACTACAGGCACCCGCCACCTCGCCCGGCTAGTTTTTTGTATTTTTAGTAGAGACGGGGTTTCACCGTGTTAGCCAGGATGGTCTTGATCTCCTGACCTTGTAATCGCCTCAGCCTCCCAAAGTGCTGGGATTACAGGCGTGAGCCACTGTGCTCAGCGGATCGATTATTGAGAAAACACCATTCAGACAAATGCAGGACCTCCCCTTAAACTCATAACCGCGTCTCCTAATTCTCCTCGGATTTGAGGGGCAGAATTTGGTTACCATCATCTGACCTGTGGGTGTGAAGTCCACCTACCTGCCTGGCATAAAAAGCTGTGCCTCCTTTCTAGGTGAGGAGAAAGACAGAGACCTGGCTCATCTGAGGTGTGGTTGGGAGGGGGGGACCCAGGTGTGCTGGAAATGAAAAGAAATGCATTCCTGTTTTTCGTCCCAACTGAACAAAAGCATTAGGGCCTGAGACTGGGAGTAAAGAATACCTTGTCACCATGGCTACCAGGAAATGGCCCCACTTATATATAATAAGGGCTTTAGAGATGCTGGACCATCTGATATTCCAGTCTGGGGCCACATGGGAGGGTGCCCTGGTGTCATTCCTTATACAGTTCCATGAACACGGCTATGGCCAGGTTCTGAACCCAGCTCTGGCAACACCTCTGTCTGTAGAAAATGAGCCTTCTTTTTCTTTGGGGGTGAGCAGAGGGCAGAGGCCTGGCCATCTTCACTCAGCATCCCTTTGTAACCCAGCACTTAGCACCATGGCTGACACACAGCAATGTCACATGTGTTAGTGCACACCCTGCCTCACTGCCAGGGGTCACCCCATACCAGTGCTGTTGCGGGAGTTGGAGTGGTCATCTTTTCTTTAGTCCTCAAGCTCCTAACTGGCAGAGAGCTGCCCAGCACCGCGGGGTGGGGTAGGGGAAAAGCAGCAGCAAGAAAGAAGCCCCCTTGCCCTCACCCTCCCTCTCTGGACTCTCCCTCTCTGGCCCCATCACGCAGCCGCTTGAGGCTTGGAGGCAGTGGATTTCCCAGCCTGGGAATCCCAGGGTCTGTCGGGTGTCCCGGCAGCCTCACTCGGGCAGTGCAGGCCCAGCCCCCACGAGTTCGGGACCCGGGGTTTCTGGGGTGGCAGGGGTGTCCCATGGCGCCTGCGAGGCCTCTGCTCCGGCGGCTCCCGGAACCTGCGCTTCAGGGGGCCTGGTCCGCGGCCCCCCGCAGGAGCAAAACAAGAGCACGCGCACCTGCCGGCCTGCCCGCCCCCTCGGTGCCAGCCAATCGCGCGCGCGGGGCGGGGCCGGGCGCGCTGGAGCCAGAGCCCGAGCCGGATCCCAGCAGGAGCCCGAGCGCAGCCCGCACCCCGCGCAGCGGCCAAGCCGGGAGCCAGCGCAGCCTCGGCCCCGCAGCTCAAGCCTCGTCCCCGCCGCCGCCGCCGCCCCCGGGGCATGGCCTGTCTGATGGCCGCTTTCTCGGTCGGCACCGCCATGGTGAGTGAGCGCATCCTGCGCCCGCCGGGATCGGTTTTATTTTCAAGGAGAGCAGGAGACACACAAAGACTCGCACACTCGACCTGACACCCCTCCCTGGAGCGCGTCCTCTGGGCGCTGACCCAGGGCACCCTACAGAGGCGCCCGGCTCCAATCGCTATCCCCGCCCCTCCGCCTGGGCCACCTGGAGCCTCGGGATGCCCCTTGCACCGGCCGAGAGCACTGACAAGGCGGAGGGGCCGGGAGTGGGGCGAGGGCAGCGAGCAGCCCTACAAGTGGACCGATGGCCTTGACCTGATGGCCTCCGGGCGGGGGGCGGGGGGCGCTTGGGACCCGGAGTGCACTAGGGACTGGGGAAGGGCCGCACCTTGGGCCGGAGGGAAGAGGGGCTTGAAGAGGGGGAGCCCCGCGCGCGCGGCTGTGGGCTTGGGGACCGCGGACTTCTTGGGCCATCCCCAGGAACGCTAGGCAAGGTCTGGGGGAACCAAAGAGGGAGCTGCCCCCAGAGAGCTGGAGCCTGCGACTGCACTCCCGGGGACAGCCTCTCCCGGACCCACTCGGGGAGGGGCGGCTAAGGCCCGGGGAGACCCGCGAGGGGCAAGCCCGGATTCTTGCCTGCCGCCTTTCTGCGCGCGCCGGAGAGAGAGACACGGTGGTGACAGGGACGCGCATCTCACTTCCCCCCAGCTCCGGAGAGGGATGGCGGGGTGTCGGCGAGTTCACTGCTGGACAGTTACTGTAAGCGCTGCTCCCAGGAGTGGTCAGGAATATCCCTTTCCGGTTTTCTGGCATTAGGAACAAACAACGAACCAATCATCAGGCCCCCAGCCACCCACCTCACCTTATCCTAGGGCCCTTCGTGTCTACGCCCAGCACACTAACAGCGTATAGGTAGCTAAAGTACAAATGGAAAGTCTTCCGTATTCCACGCCGTGTATCTGTGTAGTTACTACCCTGATATTACTCCCCGAGGCTGTAAGCCCACAGTGCATGGCACGCTCCGGGGCTCACCCCGCCACTCCCCTGTATTTCATTTTTAGCATCCTGTATTTGAAGTCAGCAGGGCTGAGCAGGATTTGACCGACAGTTACCTCTTGCCTTCAGCTCAAGAGGAAAAAAAAAAGTAGCCAGGTTTCTGCGCATGCTCCGCTGTGACAACTGCATCCTATGATTCCAAACAGGTTACTGTAGAACATACGGAGCCTCGCCAGCTCATTATATAATGATTTTGTGTAAACGATAGAATGGGGCCGCAGACACGGCCAGGTGGTGGGTGGAGGAGGGGAGAGCCCGGGCGGGAGAGCCCGGGCGGGAGACCCGCAGTCTGACTCCCCTCTCTGGGCTGCCCTGTCTTCCCTGCGTGGCTTCTATGTAGAAGAGGCAGTGAACAAAACGGAAAAGCCGTTTCCCTCGCGGTGACACTTGCTTTTTCTCTGGTTGAATCTTTGGGCAACACTTGGAAATTCTGCCTTTTGCACTTATTCATCTATTAGGATTCCTAAATGGGGTTGACCATGGAAAATGAAGGAGATTATTGATGTTAGTTGCAGGTAGAAAAAGTGATCGATCTTATATTAGATGCTAGGTAACTCCTGAATTCCTTTTGGAGCTGCAAAGGTGGCTTGGTGTGGGTTTTCCTATAATGGAGATGTAGAAAAATCATGAATCCGATGTTTTAAGGTACAGATTTTTAATGCCAAGATTTTTTTAAAAAAATACTATATTATATTTGATACAGCCTCCAGAGCTCAACTCTTTTGTTATCACGTGGAGACAGTCATGGCTAGACTCATTGTTTTGGAGAACATTATTTTATTTTGAAAATTATTTTCCTCCCTGAAAACTTGGTACTTTAAAAAAAAGTTTAAACATTGCTATTCATGCACAGCTGTCCCACCCTGAAAGCACTAGTCTGATGGTAGAAGCTAAGCAGAGTTAGGCCCCAGCTAGTCCTTGTATGAAAGATCACCTGGGAATTCTGGGGGCTGTAGGGTTAAAAGAAAAATAAATTAAAAAGAAAATAAATTCTGGCCAAGTCATGAACAAAGAGCCCTTCAGAGATACCTGGGGTCTTACACTTTGCTTTTCCTTCACCTCCCTGCTCTGGGGTCCATCCTGGTGTGGATCCTCTGAGCTGTGAGTCAAAGGAGGTGCCTAGGGGTGAGCCAGGCACTCGGGGGAACATGCTGGAGTCCCTGAGTTCAGTGGGCAGGCAAGGGGTGGCAAGTGTTTCTAGTGGGAGGGTGGTATTTGGAGCTGTTCTGGGATTGCGAGTGACCCCCTCAAGCGTGATCTGGTCTCTGGTTCAGTTAAGGGTATGAAGCCTTGGGTGTTTTCTTCTGGGCAGTCGCCTTGAGGACTCTTGCTTGGTCAGCGCATTTTCCTCTTACATGCTTAGGATGCTTAGGTGGGTACCAAGGCTGGCAGCAGTGAACCAAAGAGAGAAGACAGACAGCTGCATGCTAACTGTCCTGCTGACTGGCTCCTCTTCCTGTTTCCCAACTTCCTCCTAACGCTGGGAGAAAAAGTTTCTATCTCTGTGTTCCTGGTGGAAATGGAGTGAATGCGGCTCACCATGGCCTGTGGGTGGCTTACTGACTGCTAAAGACGCTCCCCAGCTAAATAGGCATCTCTATCTGCCCAGGGTTCAAACTGTAATCACAGGCCACTCTGCTCAGCGCCCAGGAAAATTTCCCATGAACAGCAGCCAGGAACAATCCTAACAGGGTCTCTTTGGCATTCCACATTTATGAATGAACTTACTATGACTTACAATGTATTGTGCGGCACAAATCATATGTGGCCCGGTGCAGGGGTGGGGGAAGGTCAAAGACAATGCTTCAGTAGGATAGGGAAACAGAAGAGTGAAAGGAAAAAATGAAGAGAGAAGATGCATTTGTTTTAATTTTAATGAGCTCGGGAGGCTAAGGAGAAACTCGCTGTAACCTACATTGCCGGCAGCTCTCATCGGAGGATGTTTCCAGAGAGCTGGTCTATTTCAGACTGACAGGCCACTGCCTCGCGTCACACAGTTTTCAAGATTTTATTAATTGGGTGAGGCTGTTAGATGCCATGGAGGGAAGGTGGTCAGCTGTATGCATTGCTTTGCTGTTGGTTTATTTGGGGGTGGGGCTGCATGATTTCCCCGGTGTGGGTTTTCCTATAACGGACAAGGGCTGAAAGATGCCAAAACACCCACAACTCACCCGTGGAAGGCTAAGCAACAGTCAAGGGCCATTACAGAGGCTTGTGGTCTCAGACTTGGAAGCCTCTCAGAGCAGGGCCCCAGCCTGGCCACGCCCTAATCACAGGGTCTTAAGCAAGTCAGACAATGTCTCTGCGCTTCCGATACTTCCTCCAAACTAGAGATGGTCATCCCAGCTCCCAGGGCCCCTGTCCCTGTTAGAGTTGTGGAGGTAATAAGAGGCATAAACTATATAGGCTAGAGTTTAATAGGCACATGGTAATTGCTGGATCAATAAACACTACTGTTTATAATCACTTACCTAGCATGCAAGTCATTATTAATACTTTACGTTGCAAGTACTTGATTCTGGCTTCTCTCTTTCTTACTCCAAAATCAGTTTAGTCACCCAGTTTTATCCTCCTGGCCTGTCCCCTTGCCTTCAGCCCCACTACCACCAGTGGATCCAGGCCACCATCACCCCACCTGGCTCACAGCAGGAGACTCTTCTGCAGTTCTGGTCCTGTTATTCCCTCAAGGCTCCCCAAAGATCTCTAGATAAAATGCAAAACCCTTAACCAAGTTGGCAAGCCCTTCCCCATGGGCACCTTGTTTACCCCTCTAGTCTCATCTTATCCTAAAGACCCCTGCTCTCCTGCCCCCATCCTACCAGCCCAAATCGACGTTCCAGCCCCCACGTTTCTTACAGGTCTCTGGACGCTTCACTGTCTTGTGCCGGTGGGACTTTGTCTATGCTGTTCCCTAGCAGAGGCCACCAGGAGCCAGCACCCCTCCATCTCACTTTGCTAAATTCAGCTAAGATTCCATTTCTGCAGAAAGACTTTGTCCTGCGTCTCCCCATCTCAGGGTCTGCGTTGCGTTAGAAATCCTTTCTGAGTTACCCATAGTATGCTCTCTGTCTGGCTCTCGCCTTGACCTGTTGTAATTAGTTGGTCTTCCTCAAAATGAAAGAAGAAGATCATAGGCACACGTGGGGAAATGCACTGACCAAGAGTCCTCAAGGCGACTGCCCAGAGGACCAAGGCATCAAGAAGCACAGCTGAGCTTCTCAACAATCCGGAGGCACTTACGCTTTCCGCCTGGCTCTTGCCTTGACCTATTGTAATTAGTTACCTGTTTTCTTGCCTGGGCCAGATCTTGAACTTGAGCTTGCCAGGTCAGGGGCCATGTCTGTCTGTCTGATTGCTGACCCTAGAGCTTTATCTGGTGCTCAATTTGTCCAGTGAATGAGGGAGTGAGAGAGTGAGTGGGTGAGCAGACTGAGTCTAGCAGAGAAAGTCCGGCCCTCATGATAATGTAGATGGCTGGTGTGGCGGCCATTCACCCTGTATGAGTGTGGGCTTCAGCCACAAGAAAGAAGCACCTGTCCCTGGGCTTCCGCAGGGGCTCCATACCTGCAATGGGTGCCTGGGGAGAGGGAGCAGATGGTGTGTGGCACTGGCCTCCTGGGTGGAGGTGGAGGGGGCCCACAATGGGAGAGGAGTTGCTCGAGCCCCCTAGGCCTTACCCTCAACTGCACACACAGCCATCGGGGGTTGCGGGGCAGAGCCCATGTCTGCCAGCAGGATTGGGCAGAACCCAGCACGTTCTGTCTTTACTTGTGTGGCAAGGTGGGGATGGAAACGGACACGGGGAACCAGGCCTAGAGCCCTTTGTCTTTCTCCACAGCTTTGTCGACATGCCCCCTCCAAGGCCCAGACCTGGGGCTTTCGGGGCCCTTTTGGAATCAAAGTGAGCTCTAAACACCTGGGGCAGCAGCATAGGAGCCCAGAAGGCAGGCTGAGGGGCATGGTGCAGCAGCTCCTCCAAGAGACCCTGCCACAGGGGCATCAGGACCAGCTGGGAGGAGGCTTTGGGGTCGCTCCCTCGGGGTCTGCATCTTATCATCACACCAGACCCCTGAGGAGTGCGGATCCCTTGTCAGACACACATACACCCTCCTAGCTCTGCTTGGGGATGCGGGAACCCACTTACACTGGCATCCGAGACATCCCGCATGCCCAGGACCAGCAGACCAAGCTCAGCTTTGTCAGAGTTTCACTCAGCACCTTTAGTTTTAGCCACACAGTATTATAGCCCAGGAGCTAAGTTTTGATTTCGTGAAGGACTTCAGAGGTAGAAGATGCCCGGGAGGGGGGTGTGTGTGTGCTTTTGGCACTGTGAGATGTTCTCTCTCGATTTGGAAGACAGCAAGAAAAAGCACAGCAATTTGCTTCCCCAGGGTTCCTCTGTGTTTTGAAGGTACCTGAAGCTTATTGATTTGCTCACGGTTGCCAGGCCATTAAAAAAGGATATTCCTTTCTTTGCATGGATACTTCTCGGTTCTTGGCAATCGGTGATACTTCATTTGACTCCCAGAGGAAGCTTTAAAAGCCAATGGTAGCTACCAACGATTAGGTACTCTCATGATGCAATGAAATGAATACCTATATATTTTTTTATGACTCAAATTCTGGGATAACTGCTGCTACTCACTCGATTGTGGGACCTGGAACACGGTCCTTACATTGTCTACATCTCCGTTTCCTTGTTTGTCTAACAGATTAAAAAATATTAACCATTCCGACTTTTCAGCGCTATTATGAAGAGGTAGCAAGAGAGTAGAGTTGTAAGTGACTTGGACATTTTAAATGCAAAATACAAAGGCCAGTCCCCACAAAACTCAGCAGCTCAGGTGATGTCATTTCTCCTGAGACATTTTTATGAGATTACGCGAGAGAGGCACAAAACAGCTCAGTGTAAATAAAACTTTCTCGGTTATTTATGTCTTAGGCGCCTGGTGTGTCTTTATGGAGGTTTTTAAAATGAGGGACTGTAAACAGATCATTGCTTATGGTGGCCAGTGTTTTCTTCTTTGAGGCAATGGATGATTCATCGAGTATAGTTTTACGATGAGATTTTATGATTCCAAAGTAAGACTTGTAGATCAGCGTAACACTTTACCTTAAGCACTTTTTAATAAAAGAAAATGTGACAGAGATGACAAATTCCTGTAGGTAGGCACGTTTCTCCTGGGGCCAAAGGCGCTCCTGCAGTGGAAAAAGTGTTGCTATTCATAATCAATGACCCTGAGCCTCATGGTGAGTCTCTTCATGTTCTTTCTCTTGATGCAGCTTGTAACAGGTCTTGTTGCTTCCTCTGGTTTTTCTAGAATGCCAGCAGTTACTCTGCAGAGATGACGGAGCCCAAGTCGGTGTGTGTCTCGGTGGATGAGGTGGTGTCCAGCAGCATGGAGACCGCTGAGACGGACCTGCTGAATGGGCATCTGAAAAAAGTAGATAACAACCTCACGGAAGCCCAGCGCTTCTCCTCCTTGCCTCGGAGGGCAGCTGTGAACATTGAATTCAGGGACCTTTCCTACTCGGTTCCTGAAGGACCCTGGTGGAGGAAGAAAGGTAGGGAGGGCGGCTGTTTTGTGTATCAAGCTGGGAGGAGCCTCTGAAGGAGGCAACAGGTTGTTTGGGCAAAGCTGGGGTCTGGAAGTCGGGAAGCTGAGCTTCTCTTCCCGACGCTGTCACTGCGGTGGTCAATTTATTCTATTGCTTTCTGCCTGAATTTTCCTCACCTATAAAATGAACAGGTTGGATTTGGTGATCTCAAAGTTTGTGGTTGCTCTGAAATTCTGCGATGTCATTATGGAGAATTTCACAAAGATTGATGGGTGTCAAAGTGTGCTTGTTTCTGGCACATGCTCAGAGAGTCCTCTTTTGTGGATGCTGTTCATGTCCATCTTTCAAGATGGAACTGTTTTTCAACCGCCCAGAGCAAAATGGGAGACAGGTGCCCCCTCCCAAGCGTGAAGTGTTAAAAAGTGGCCAGCGACCTAGACTGACCTCTCCAGAGAGCCATCTTGAAAGGATTCTTTTGTGGGTGGTCGTGGTGGGCTAGAAAGAAAAATAAACTGTTGAAATGAGCAGTATACTTAAAAATAGGAAAAACAGAGAGGATGGAGCTCAGCTCCGGAGGTGTCTGGAACGCCACACAATGCAGGAGTTTGCCACCAGCTTGTTGCATGTTACAGGGAATTGATGAGTGGTAGTTTGAGTTTTCTCAGCAATCTTTCCTGGCTCTAGAGTTTCAGAGTCTGTGGAGTTAATGCCACCCTGGGTTGGTGTGTTTTTTTCCAGCCTGATCTGTTTCTTCTTGTGGAATTTATCCTTTATCTCCTTCTGCTCCATGCACCCATTGTCTGTTCCTAAGTGGATCAGACAGGTGGGTTGGGGGAGCTGACAGGCAGAGGAGGTGTCAGACTTCATCAAGAAACCGTGGTCCCTAGTTTCTACCGAATCATGGAAAGCAACTTGAAAATCTGGGAGGACTTTGGAATAATACAAATGACTCAGGTACCCCTGGAATATTCTAATATTTTAGGACTTTGAACTTAAAATTGGATTCAGCACTTCTTTCATTTTGAAGAAGACCAACCAAGACTCACAGTTTAAATTTTTAGCTGTCTTTCTTCTTTTCCTTATTATCTTCTTTTTGTTTTTCTACCCTCTTGAAACTAAGTCTTTGAGACCCTTGGCACTGGCAGTCCTGTCTTCATTGCGATCACAATTTTAGAGCTTTGACAGATTGGTCCCTGGGACCTGCAAGCCCAGTTGGTGGCTGGGTAACTGTATGTCTATGTTTGCACAACCAGAAACAGATTCAGTACCTTCTCAACAGACAACTGTATAGCACTGTGATGTGATACTTGCATTTTCAGAGCATGCCAGCCTGTTCTGGTAAGAAAGCAGCTCTGTGGCAGGCTCAGATGTGAGCCCACTCCTTTGATCCTGTTGAAATTTCAACATAGGGTACTAGCCTTCTCCTTCTCAACTTAAAGAAAGATTTTATAGAAAAATGTATCAAGAAACCAGGACACTATGTCATGTTTTGGCCTCATTTGTCCATATAGACAAATTGTGGCAAAGCAGTGAGCAACATAGAGTGATTCCTGTCCGTCTGTTATGTGTGGCCTTGGAAGTGTTGTCATGATGGTAGAAAATGCTGGGAACGGTGTCTTGTAAAGTGAAGATGGGCTGTAATGCAGAAATGTAGACATCTGAAACCTGGTGGCATCTGGGTTTGAAATGTCTTGGCATAAGCCTGGCACACAGCTGTAGCCAGTGTTTGCAAGTGAAGAGTATCGCTCCCCTACCCCGTGTGTTTGTCCGTTTTCACACTGCTATAAAGAACTACCTGAGACTGGGTCATTTTTAAAGAAAGGAGGTTTAATTGACCCACAGTTCTGCATGGCTGGGGAGGGCTCAGGAAACTTATAATCATAGTAGAAGGTGAAGGGGAAGCAAGGCATGTCTTACATGGTGGCATGAGAGAGAGAGAGAGAGAGAGCAAAAGAACCCACACGCATTTAGATCATTAGATCCCATGAGAACTCCCTCACTATCATGAGAACAGCATGGGGGAAACCGCCCCCATGATCCAATCACCTCTCACCCAGTCCCTCCGTTGACACATGGGGATTACAATTCAAGATGAGATTTGGGTGGGGACACAGAGCCAAACCACATCACCCAGTATGTGACTCGTCACCCCTATATTCTCTAAGTGTTTAAACTGATCACATGAATCATCACAGTTAGCCAGCTGGTAATGGCTCTTAGTGAGGGAGGAGCCCCAACTGTCCATTCTTAGAAGCGCAACCTGGGTGGGGTGGCCACCAGATAGAGACTTGCCCTACCGTAACCTTGTGGGCTCAGGCAGGGGAAGAACCCAAATGGGCTCCCGAGGGACCTCCCCATGAGTCAGAAATGGGTGGAGCCAGAGGGGTTGACAGACAGGATGTGTCTGGTGTGTTCCAGCTGCTGGTTTCTTCCGGGGGGGTCCAAGGGTAGTTTTGCTGTCTGGCTTCCTCCCCACTGCCCTCCCCAGCCACAGCAGCACCTGTGTCTGTCTTCCCTCTCCCTGCTCCTCCTCCCCTGCGTGCCCCATCCTTTCCTTCGTTCCTGGTGCCTGCAATTCAGAGTCTAGATGGCTTATCACTCCAGCACACAGAATAGAAAGGAAACTGAGGCAAAGGTGGTTAAGGGACTTGCCCATACTCCTGGGCTCAAGAGAGGCAGGCCTGGGATGAGGGCAGCAACTTCTAGCTCTGTGCACTCCGACACAGTGGCCACGCCTTACCTAGCACAGGGCCTTATGGGGTGCCAGGGTCCATGCAGCCAGAAAGGAAGCAGAGCTCTTCCTGGAGGCTCTGGTGCCCATAGGGTTTCCTGCTGTTGGTGGTTTGATTGTCATTGCTGAAGAGTTTTTCCTGCCAAAGGGTGCTAGCTGCAGAAGCCCTCTCTGTGCCCACTGTTCTCCCAACACCAGCCTGCTCCTGGGTGCTGCATCCAGTTGGCTCCAACTTGGGTACCATATTTCCCCAACTAAAAGCCAGGACAATCAATAACAGTGCACATTAAATGTGGATCTTGTGTGGGGCTGCAGGAGGAGCTGCATCCCACTGGACCTCACCCACACGGGTCGCCACCCTCCTGGTCAGCCTCTGTGCCTGTTGGTCCTCCAAGTCGGCCTCTTTTGCTCCTCCCATAGATGGGTTCCTCCCTCTCCTGTTTTTGTCCCTCTGATTGCTAGTGGTGGTCTCAGTCCCAGCCATGCTTAGGTTAGGCCGAGAAGTCAGAGCCTAGCCTTGCTCTGCATTTCTCTCTTCTCACAGTGGCGGAGTTTGTATTTGGCATCATCTCTGTGCGACCCCAAGTGTGACGCTGGGTCAGGGGCTACTTCTCTGACTGCTCTCAGTGTATTCATTTTGCTGTCTGTATCAAGTCCATTGTTTTCACCTTTTAAAAATTCAGTTTGATGCATTGAGCAAATTGTAATGATCACGCTGAGGCTGGATGTCCTGGCATTGCTGGGGAGATGTCTCCGAAGATAAGAAGTGAAGGAATTTTGAAAGTACCTGGTTTCGGCCGGGTGCAGTGGCTCACGCCTGTAATCCCAGCACTTTGGGAGGCCTAGGTGGGTGGACCATAAGGTCAGGAGTTCGAGACCAGACTGGCCAACATAGTGAAACCCTGTCTCTAGTAAAAATACAAAAAAATTAGCCAGGCGTGGTGGCAGGCACCTGTAATCCCAGCTACTCAGGAGGCTGAGGCAAGGGAATTGCTTGAACCCAGGAGGTGGAGGTTGCAGTGAGCCGGGATCGTGCCATTGCACTCCAGCCTGGGGGACAGAGTAAGACTCCATTTCAAAAAAAAAAAAAAAAAAGAAAGAAAGTGCCTGGTCCCAAGCTTCACAGTAGGACAAAGGAAACAGGAGCTCAGGTACAGAGCTGATTCGCTCAAAGGCAGAGCCAGGCTGGGACCCAGCTGTTCTGACTCACAGTCCAAGTTCCTTCCCATTACAAAGACACTGGACCACTCCAGTTGTTCCCAGAAAAGACTTTTTCTCACGTGATTTCACCCAAAACATGGTGCTGCGATACAAACTCAACATAGAATGCCATAGCAAAGTTCGGCATTGTAACCAGAATAACTTTATGAAGTCCTACATAATTATTTTAAAGAAGGAGAACTTTACAATTCTTACAAGAAAGGCTATGTGGGAAACAGTAGTGGTATTTTTAAGAAGGAGATGCCAGGCACTGATTCTTTAAAATTTTTGAGCTTGACGATTACTAAGCATTGAATATGGCATTTTAACAAAACATCTTGTATTTTCAATTGTAGTTACATTTTCACCGTATGATTAATGATGTCTTTGGAGGGAAAACTAGATCATATAATAGATTCCTAGCAAAGAACATAATTGTGAGAGGAACTATTCTCAGGAGAGAGGAGTACACCCCAGGGATAATTTCCCCGGCTTCGGATACAGTAATTACTCTCCCTCAAGGAATTCACTCACGTAGGTTGTGCCAATGGGACAAATGGCTCGGAACAATACCATCTTTGGTGTTGTCACACAAACTGTGTTGGGGACAGATCAGAGTGATCTGGTTTAGTTGTTCCTCCTCACCCTTAGCGGCCTTTGCTTCCTACAGAGTAGACACTATGCTGAGAATATTTAGGAATGTGGTTAAGAGTAAATTCACAGAATAAAATTCTTCTTAGGTAAAGAGGATGGGGATGAGCAGATCTTATTGTAAGCTGTTTTCAGAGCCCATTCACACAAGGATCTCATTTGATTAGGGTGTGACTGGCCACAGTGAACAAATGGAATGCTTGGGTACTCGTACACTGCCCATCTCCCAGGAGATCCCGGCGGTTTCCAGGCATAGTTGACTGAATGAGAGCTGTTCTTCAATCCACTTGGCTCACGGGGCCACTTCAGGAAGGATCTGCGTATTCTCCCTGTGGAAAACTGTGACATGAGGCTCAGAGATGTGACCAACGTCATAGGACTGGGGAGGAAGGAACTCAGAACCAGGTCTGTGTTATTTCGGGCCAAAAAGGAGCATGGCAAGTGCTTAGCCCTGACGTGGGCACAAGACTGGACGACCAAGGCACAGCTGTGCCCTGCCCCATGTTATGAAATGGTTTGGGGTTGTCTTGGCTGTAAACTGATGTATTTTCCTTTTAATTGGCCTGCTTGGATGTCAGTGGCCGTTGGCCCTTTATAGGGATTTCCTGTCCCTCTGGAAAGGCTCCAGCTTCCCTCTCCTCACCAGGAAGGGGAGGTTGATGTGCATGGCGTGCTTTCTCTCCAACAGGTGAAGCGATTCTCAGAAATCAAATTCACCTCCCAAGATTACCTGGAGGCGAAGTTCAGGTTGAGAACAAACTTAGTCATATCTGGGGCTTTAGAACGTTTTCTTTCCTATCTGCAGTCAGGCCGTGGCCTCCACATGGTGATGCTCTGATGGAACGCCATGTCACCTCATGCTTTGAAACCCAACCCTCCAGCCTCATCCTTGCCAAAAACCAGAAGGGGTTAAATACTCCGGGCAGCGCCAAGTCAGATTATCTGTATTGGTTTGCTCCTAAGCTATAAAAATGCATTTGGACACCTTTCTCAAATTCAGGGTTGCTTTCTCATAATTTCCATAGCCATTTCACAAGGCCTGTAATGACGGACCATCTAAAGTGCATGGAAGGCACCATTAATAAATCCTTTCAGGAATTCCATTAAGGGAAGACTGGATTCCGACCAAGTGCTGGTGACTTGATCCAACATGCTAGAACAGGGAGGGGAGGCAGCCCAGTTAAAGGCAGAGTGTGGAGATCCTGTCGCTAGGGGATTTCAGAGGGGCAGGTGCTCAAGCTGAAGGAGGACTGATAGTTCCCTAGCATGAGTGAGTTACTTTTGTCCTTCTTCGAGGCTGTTATGCTAAGGTGGGCTTTCTTGTGGGTCCACAGGACATTTCTTTTAGTCCTTCACCTTTATTGGAGGCTACAGCTGATTCCTGGTGCGGTGTGGTGGCCCCAGGCCACTTGCAGGGATGGCTTGCTTGAGGCTGGGGCATTGACAAAGAGGAGCCCAATGCCTGCGTCTGCCTTGGGGAATTCAGAGGACTGGAAAACCCTTCTTTTCCCCGCAGGGGCCAGTTCCTAGGTTCTTAGTGGCCCCCAGGGTGGGTAGGCGGGCTACCACTCAGGCCCTGAGGGGTAGCATTCCTTTGGTGATGAGGTCTTCTGGCACAGTTCTGACCCCTCTGCCTTACAGGGTCCCAAAGAGGCTTTGAAAAAATGTTGAGAATGGACCAACTCTCACAGCAGATTCATATGAGATGAATGTTTAGCCACTATGTGCAAGACCAAAGGGGTTTGCTACTTTCTTGGACAGGTTTCACATCCAAGGGGCCTAGATGCTCCCCTCCAGCCTGCACATTCTCTCCCTATGAGCATGTTGCATGGGAAACCAAACCCTCACCAGCTGGGACCCGGGATCTGGGTGTGTGACTCCTTAGTGTGGCATTGTTAGCTGTGGCAGCCTCCCTGGACAAGGCTCAGATGGCTCTGCCAACATTGGCCTTGGGGTCTCCTTTTCTCTTTGCCACCCTCGGATTGGCAGGTTCTTTATTTGGGCACGTTAATACTTTGTCATTTTCCCGGAGAGTGCTCGTATTCTTGAACCATCTGGCCCCTTCAGTGTGACTCTGTAGGACTGTGCCCTGCTCCATGGGGGTTGGCGTCACTGTTTAACTGTTGAAGGATGTTCTTACCACAATCATTTTCACCTGCATGGTGGGTGCCCCCCTGCCTTCCTCTACCGCCTTGCATAGGCTTGTATCTTGAAAAGTTCACATTCTCAAATGGAGGCCCTCCCTATAAACCAGAACCTAATCCACCAGTCCAAGAAATAACCAAAGGTGACATTTTGCTGAACACGACACCGTTTCTTTTGTTTATAAATTGGCAGGAAAAAAATGTTTAGAACCATACACCTGCTCTTTCTGAGTTCAGTTCTAGAATCAACAGATTAGCGATGAACAAAGAAAACCATGTAGGTCAGATTAAATATATCTTGAAGGACTAAACTGTAAAACTAGGGATTTGTCATGGAGGTGCATTCTCCATCAAACTCATGTTGATGAAGTTCTGACACCTGCGTGGGAAAGCTTACTCTCAAATAAAATGTACCCAGTGCCGACTGTTTTTGCTCACATTGTGAGAAAAGGCAACAAGATGGGTTTTCAGTCATGAGTGGTGGCGAGTGGGCCTGCAAGGATCCAGTCTGACCTGCAGCCAAGAGTTTTACTTCCCACTTTGTCAGCTGTGTGCTGTTTTGTCACCTTAGTGCTCTGTGGGGTAAATGGCACTTGGTGTCGAAAGTAAGACACACCAGGGTGACTTCAGGGCTGTGATTACATCCAGCTGAGACCTATATTTAGAGTCCAAATCTTGGAGCCAAAAGGAGTTGTGCTGCCGTAGCCTGCCCTCCTGCCCCGTGGAGGGAGCCTTCTTGCACCATTCCTGACAAGGGACAGCCAGCTTCTGTCTGAGCACTTCCAACAACCAGGAACTGACACCTCCCAGGCAGCCGGACTATGTTTGCACAACTCTCATTCTTAGAAAATGCTTCTGTCTGTTGAGCTGAAATCTGTATCTGGGCAATGTTCATTTGTGGATCCAGGTTCTGTTTTTTGAAACTCTGCAGACCAAGTTAATCTTGGTCTTGAAATGAGCTCACAAGTTAAGGGGAAAAGCTCAGCCAAGTACAGAACAATAACCAAATACATTACAATCCAGGCTACCTCAAGAGGAGGAAATAAGAAGTACATGGCCCTTGCAGGAAATGAGATCAGAGTCCTGCTTCGGGAGGTGGGCATCACAGCAGCATCCGCAGGGGGCAGGGCAGTAGGTAGGTGCCCCTGCTGGAGGGTTCTTGCTGTCTATAAACTGATAGGGATGGAACTTGCTGGAAGGGCAGAACCTGAGTCATGTTCTTTCTGTTTCTTTTACTGTTACAAGGCAACTTGGTGCCTTCCAACCAAAAAAGTCCCCCTCTCTGATATCTCAACTGCTTATCTTGAAAGTGAACCTTTTGGCAGGAGTTTTGTGGGATTTCTCAGTTGTTATTTCTCTCCTCCCACAGTTTTGGGAGAAGGTTTTTTGTTTGTTTTATTTTATTTTATTTTTTTTTAGATAACTGGTGTTTACTGAGCAAATCGTGTTTGCTTTATTTGGCGATTTGCCTCATTAAGCCTTAGGGGAGTGGCATGGGACACACATCAGTATGGGCATCTTCTCCAGAAGGGAAGGAGGGTGGAGGGGGGACAAGGGCCTGCCCAGGACCGCTGGCAGGTAGGCAGCAGGTCCAGCACTGGACTTAACACCTGGAGTCCCAACTCCCTGCCTCTATAAGTGCCACAGAGAACTCATCTCTTTGCAATCGCTCAGACCCAGGTAATAAAATGAGCTGTGTTGAGTTTTCCTTACCCAAGACATAAACCCCAAAGCCTGCTGACAATGAGGGGCTACAAAAGGCCTCTCCTCCTCCTGGGGGACGTGTTCCGGGAATTCTTTCATAGATGCAGGTATGGGGGCATCTTTGGCCTCTGTCCTTTGTCCCGAGCTCCCCGCACCTGGCTGGGGGCTGCACTGGACACCTCTGCCCACCCTGGCCCTGGGGTTATCAGGCCACCTGGCCTCCACCCAGACGTTCCCTCCCAGGGCGGGATGCATCCTGGCCCGTGGTGATGTGTAGGCTCCTGGAAGGCCGGGCTCTGCCCACTGAGTGGCAGCTCTAACGCAGGCTCTCCATACTGAGTAAAAGCCCGTCCTTTCTCTGGCTGGTGCAGGTGCTGACTCTGCAGGCCTGTGGACGCAGGCTGACGTTCGCGCCTTTGCCGGAGCTCAATGCAAGGGAGAAAATAGCGCCGCCGGAGCCCCTCGCTCGCGCAGGTGCGGGCGGGGCGGGTGCGCGCCGCCGCGCGTGCGCAGTGCCCGCCCGTCCCCGCCGCCGCCGCCGCCCGCGCCAGGGTTACTCCCGGTCAACGCTCGCTAGTAACCTCCGCGGCTGAGCGGCGGCGCTCCGCGCGATTGGCTGCCGGCGCCCTGCGCTGTTGCCAAGCGGGAGGAGGCAGCTGCAGCCCTGAGTAGGGGTCGCAGCCTCCCTGGGACAGGGCCGGCTCCATGCATAGGGAATCAACCGGGCAGTGCCAATCCCAGCGCCCCACACGTCCTCGTGTTCCCCTCCCTGGGTCCAGGAACACCGGGCCAGGAAGCCCGAGAGTCCTGGTAGTACGAAGAGTCGCCAGTGTGGACCTGACGGTGAGGTGTTGCCACCTGGGGCGGCCTGCGGTCCCTTCAGGCTTGAGCAGTGACTGGGAGACCCCGGGAATGGAAATGACGCGCAAATGCTGGTGTGGCGTCCGCAGGGGAACGGCCCGCCGGTGTGTGGGGTCTGCGCCTCTGTGGCTTCAGCAGCATCGGGGAACTGCGGGAATCTTCCAGACTCCTGTTTAAATCAGAGAGGACTGTCCACGAAAAGAGTCAAACTAAAACATTTAAAGAGATTTATCCTGAGAGATCATGGCACGTGACACAGCCTCAGGAGATCCTGAGAACACATGCCCAAAAGGGTCGGGAACAGCTTGGTTTCATGCTTTTAGGGAGAGGTGAGGCAGTGATCAGTACTTTAAGATGTACATTGGTTCCGTCCAGAAAGGTGGGACAGCCCAAAGGGGGCCTTCCGGGTTATAAGTAAATTTAAAATTTTTTCTAATTGGTTATTATCGATAGAAACGGATGTCTGGATTACGATAGGGGGCTGTGGGGACCTAGGTTGTATCATGCGGATGAGGCCTCCAGGCAGTAGGCTTGAGAGAGAACAGACTGTAAATGCTTCATATCAGACTTAAGGTATGTGTTGATGTTAATGTTATAGGGTATGATAAGGCATGTCGGACGGACCCCCACTTCCTGTCATGTCCTGAAGCAGTCTTTCAGGTGAAATTTTAGAGTGCCATGGCCAAGGAGGGAGTCTATCCCCATGGTTGCAGGGGATGGTTGCCTTTGAATTTTATTTTTGATTTACAGGTCTTCAGGTGGCACAGTTTTCCTAGGAGACAGGTGATTTTTGATTCCTTATAAAACGTGCTGGTTTTGGTTTCAGCTGACAGTGTGGGGTGGAGCTGTAAGGGAGCCAGGGCCTCCTGGGGTGGGTCCAAGCATGTGTGAGGCTTCTCTGGGGTCAGCACTGAAAAATGGCCAGGATGGGGTTTGGAACCTTGGAATTGCCCTTGGGAATCTGCAGCGTTGGCTCCGCTAAGCCTGCTGGAATCCGGAGATCATGCTGCAAGGTCACGTTTCCCGGCTGCCTGGCGAGTCACTTCCACCCTGGGCAGGTTAGAGGCAAGGACAGATCACAGCTGAGCTTTACGGAGTGTTTTCCAGGGCATCTATTACAGTTTTATGTGTGTGAACCCTTAAGTGTGATAACAGACATCGTTTCCACCAGCTGTACTCTGTTTGAGTAACTGGAAGGCCTGGGGCCACCTGGGTGGATTCGGAGGTGCCATGCTTTGCTGTCTCTGGAGACCAGGGCCTTCTCTAGACACCCAGTGGGACTAGTTCCCTTGGGCATAATTTAGGTGTTTTGTGAAATGTTAAACATCATCTTTCAGATGCTTTGCTCAACCTTTTGGGCTCCTGACCAAATGCAAAGAGACCCAAGGGCTTGCTTTTCCTTGCAGTCTTGGGTTTTCGTTGCCTGCTTGCTTATTCAATTTTGTGACTGTGGAGCTCACATTTCTGTAAGCCCATATAGAAATTACAGTTTCCAATCCAAAACCCACTAAGCCAATGGGGGAACACAGGAAACCAGAGATGGTGGTGGATGAAAATCTTTGCAACAAGAAGGAAGGGTACATCTACGATAACTATGGTGTTACAGTAAGGATGTGTGTCACTAACATGAGAATGGACTCTACACAAAAGTCTGTTGAAAAAGGGAGGAGCCCTTTCACTAAGTTTCATATTTATCAGCGCTCACATTAAGAATTACAGCAGAAGCTGCAGATTTCCTGTTTCTGAAGATCTGCAAATGAGTTTGTCCAGAAAATGGCTGTGTCCTGAATGGTGTGAGCAGGAGGCCATCCAGCCTTGTGCCTCTAGGCCTCCTCCCCTTCCGTTGTCATAAATGTGCCATGTGCCCTGGCCCAAACCCAGCAGCCTTTCTCTGAATTTCATCTGGTTTAGAGAGGAAAATGGGCAGCGCCAATTCATCACCTTCTCTCTTCCCAGGGGCGTTCTGTGCTTCTTGAGAACTACCCCTGAATCTCTGAGTTGGCTAAGTCTCTAGAATATGAATTTCAAAGAACTTAACCTGGCCAGCTCCCTTGGAGCTCTTTTTCTCTCCCAGCTTTGCGTCTCTGCAGCCACTCCCCATGGGCTGGCCAGGCTGAACTGCCTGTCATTCTAGCATTTGTGCTTTCTTTGGGACACACCCTCTACTGAGAACCCACCTCATCTCCCCAGGCTAGGGGAAGCCTTCCTTCATTCACGCTTACCCCCGTGGCCAGGAGAGTCTTTCCTGGTTATGATCGTACTCCTCTGCCCCTATGATCGTGGGTTTATGGCGCTCACCGTGGGATTTTGTGCTTCTCTTCTGAGCTTCCAAAGTTACCCCTGCATCTCAGCTGCCCAGCCAGCACCTGGCTCAGAGCTGGTGTGCAAATGAATGAATGGAATCACAAAAATCTAAATCACAGTAGAAGAGCATATACTTTTACCCTTAAAGACAGCTTGGTAGAGAGGAGAAGTGGAGAGGAAAAACAAGAGCCTGGAGATGCTGGGCTGTTTTGGTCTTCCCTTACTGTGTCAAACCCATGAGCCACCTCTGACTAAGCTTCATGCAGGTGGTTTCTGAGGGCTGTTTCTTTGGCCTCACTTACAGCACAGTGGATAGGCGGATGGGCGGTTGGGGAATGGTAAGAGCCTGGATTCTGGGTCAAGCAGCCTGCTCTTGAATACCAGCTCCACCTCTTCTTAACCATGTGACCCTGGGCCTCAGTTTTTTCATCTACAGAACAGGGCTGTTCCGAGTGCCAAAATGAGAGGATTGGAGTGAGGATAGCAGAGGTCATCAGTACAGCCAGGGCTGGCACACAATAGTGCTCAAGGCATTTTAATGTTACAGGTCAAATTTTGCTAAAAATTGTTTTTTTGTGTTGTTGGTTTCATGAAGCCAAACACTTCTCCTTCTAGTAATAATAGTATTAGCTTGGTATTTATTAGTCTGTGAGCAGTAACTTACTCTGTCTTCACAGCAACCCTGCAGTCAGGTTTTCTCCCCATTCCCTTTGAGGGAGGAAGATGCTGTGGCCGGGAGCAGTGAGGGCCTTTGCCCGGGCAGCACGGAAAGTGCCATCTCTTACACAAAATGGGGATTTCAAGTCTCAACACCCTGAGCTCTCTGCTTTTTCCCAAGACGGGCTACATGCTCCCTGGAGTTGTCCTCCGAGAGAATTTTTGTATGGTTCCTTTTCTGAGACTTCTCCTGGTTTCTTACTCATGGCTCATATTGTGACTAATTTCAGACATGTTAAATCCCTCTGTCTTGAAACTTGTGTACTTGAATGTACAAGACAGGTAAGTCTTATTATTTCTGAGAGCTCTCTCAAGTACTTTCAGATCGCTGGATGACAAGCTTTGCATCTTTGAACTATTTATATTTCAGTTTCTACATTTGTGAGTTACTGGATGGAAATTTCCACCATTGAAACAAAGCTTGGCAAGCAATGTTACACTTCAGAATTTGGCTCATTGGCACGGTTGATGCAGGTTATCTTAGGAGGATGTGAGATGTTATCAGCTCCTGTGTGTTTTAGTCTTGTGGCTAGATGGTCATGACTGAAAATTGAGGATGTCGTGCCCACTGCTCTGGTTTTCAGCTCGTGGCAGGGAGAGGTGGCAGCAGCGCTGGGGTTGGTGGGAGCCACTGTCTCACACCCATTGGCAGGGTGTGAACGTTGTTCTTGGATTTGCAAATATTTAATGTAAATCCATTAATGTTGTAGCTTTATAGAAAATGCACTTACTCTCCTTTGCGGTAATACTAAATTAATACGTAACAAGGAGGTTAAGATGAATTGAACTATATGTGGAGCTTAGTTAAAATTTTCTTTCTCCCCCTATTTATTTCAATAAAATGATTCCAGGTGTAGCACTTTTTAGCAAAATGCCATCAGTAAAGGAGGAGGCAGTATAGGACAGAGCTTGGGAATATGGGCTCCACGGTAAGAGAGTCTGCGTTCAGAACTGGCTCCACCACCCACTAGCAGGGCAACTGGTGACTTATCCCTCCTGTAAAAAGGAAATATTAATAATAAAAATATCCATCATTAGATCAAATAGCTTGATACCTATGAAGCACTGTGATCAGCATGTGGCACTTAATAAACCATGGCTACCCTTCTTATATGTGATGTAATAAAATCATAATATCTTAGAATCACTAAGATGGATCAAAGCCTTTTAGTTCTCATTCTAAATGTTAAGTGTGGCTTGATACCTTAGGCTTTAGAAATGAAAGGGAAAGAGCAAGGATATACTTGGTGGCCACTGTTGACTTAGCATTTCCTAGGCACTGGGCTGTGTGCTCAGAGCCTCACACCTACAGGCTCCCATGAGCCTCATTGCTGCCCTTTGAGAGGGGAGGGGCGAGGGCAGGTGGAGGGGCCTTGTCCGGGGTCACAGGGCTATAAGTAGCAGAGCTAAGAGGTGACGCAGGTAGCTGCTTCCGGAGCCCCACACTGGTCCCCTGACTGGGCTACATCTTGCCTTTGTGTGTCTTTGGGTGACCCATGCTCCTAGAGCCAGCTTCCAGTTGGGGCAGAAGACCTTCCGGGGCCTGGCCTCTGACTAATACGATGGCTACTGCTCATCTATTCTGTGTCATAGATGCTCACACCACTTGGGTGATGAGCCTTTGTCACATGGCCTCTTCAGAATCAGCGAGCTGGGCAAGGGGCCTAAGCTCCAGAAGGTTCCCCTTTGGTCATTTTTGGGTGTCTGCTGATTGCCAGGCTTCCAGTATCTCACCACTCAAATTGGAGCCCCAGAAAAGGATCATGATGTCATTTCATCCCCTGGGCCGTGGTTGTGGGAGCCCATGGTGCCTTCTGCAGGGCCCCAGAGAACGCTGTGTGCTCATCTTGGGACAGGCAGGAGAGGAGGGCAGGTGGCAGGATGAGAGCGCCTGCGGCCTCCAGGTCACACAGTGTTATGCCAGGCCATGGTGCCTGCCATGCTGAGTCTCCAAAAGCCACACGAGGTGCTGCTTCCGTGTTATCAGCGAGGAAACCGTGGCCTGGAGACAGGTGGATGATGAGTTCAAGTTCCTGCTGCCAACAGGTGGACCCCAGGACCAAGCCTAGCCCAACTGACACCTGGCTCCTCCTGTTTGCTCTTCGAGATCATATGAAACAGCCAGTGACTGCCTAGGGCCATAGTCCTTTCCGTGAACTTGAAACATTAAAATGTTTACTGCCTTCACACTTATGGCTTAAAAAGTCGTTTGTGTTTTCTTTGAGGTGGAGTCTCGCTTTGTCACCCAGTCTGGAGTGCAGTGGCACGATCTCAGCTCACTGCAACCTCCGCCTCATGGATTCAAGTGATTCTCCTGCCTCAGCCTCCCACGTAGCTGGGATTACAGGCACCCACCACACCCAGCTAATTTTTGTGTTTTTAGTAGAGACGGGGTTTTGCCATGTTGGCCAGGCCAGTCTCAAACTCCTGACCTCAGGTTATCCACCCACCTTGGCCTCCCCAAAAGCTGGGATTATAGGCGTGAGCCACCACGCCCAGCCAAAAAGTTAATTTTAATGAGAATGAAGCCACGTTGTTGAAAAGTCTGATGAGCTTGGGAGGTTGTCTAATGGTGGAGACTACCAGCCAGTTCTCATGGCCTGGACCAGATTAAGCCCTATTGTCTGTCTTCTGGGAGAGTAAACGGCATGACCAGCACAGGCCACGCTTGGTCACACCCACCAGATGTGTGTTCCCGTACCACGCAGGGGACTGAGGGCACTCAGGTGGGGACTTAGGAGGGAATTCAGGGCGTGGGCAGACCCTCTGAAGGACTTCAGGAGGCTTGGGATCTGGAATGGATACTCGAGCCTGACGGTCAGCAGTCCTGGTGAATAGCATGTTGGTCTCCGGGAGTCTTATCCTTCTGACTGTCACAGACACGTAGTGAGAGCCCTGGCCACGTCCAGACGTGACTGCCTCTTGGGATTCTGATGGAGATGACCCTGGCTGGGCCGCCAGCTTTCAGCATCCATTTATCATAAAAACCAGGTGCACAGCGGAGATGCTTTTTCCCTCATGACATCTGTGAGCTCACCGTAAATGGAGAGGGGGAAATGTGTCAGAGTGTGTTTCTGTGGGGAGTTTAAAAATCCATAGGGCAGTCATCCCAGCGGTTTGGGAGGCTGAAGCGGGTGAATTACTTGAGGTTGGGAGTTCGAGACTAGCCTGGCCAACATGGTGAAACCCCATCTCTACTAAAAATACAAAAATTAGCTGGGCGTGATGGTGCACGCCTATAATCCCAGCTACTCAGGAGGCCGAGGCACGAAAATCACTTGAACCCGAGAGGCAGAGGTTGCAGTGAGCTGAGATCATACCACTACACTCACAGCCTGGGCAACAGAGTGAGACCCTGTCTCAAAGAAAAAGAAAAAAATAATCCATAGGGTGTTTATAATTTCATACTGTTTCCTAAGAGATTCTCTTGTATTAAAAATGCCCTGCTAGGTGCAGTAGCTCACACCTATAATCCCAGCACTTTGGGGGCTGAGGCAGGAGGATTTCTTGAGGGCAGGAGGTTGAGACCAGCCTGGGCATCAGAGACCCTATCTCTATTTAAAAAAAAAAAAAAATAGCGAGGCATGGTGCATGCCTGTGGCCCCAGTTACTTGGGAGGCTGACGTGGGAGGATCACTTGAGGCCAGGAGATTGAGGCTGCAGTGAGTCATTATCATGTGACTGCACTCCAGCCTGGACAACAGGGCAAGACCCTGTCTCAAAAAAAAAAAAAAAAAAAAAACTCCCCATGATGTTTTTGGTTACTTGTTTTACAAACATGCTTGCCATTGAAAGCACAAAATAATGAAATCCCTTTCTAAAGCTCATGGGACCAGCCACAAAGTAGACTCCAATACATTTATTTTAAGCAAAGTTACAAAGCACTTGCAGTTCTTACTACTGTATTTTGATTTTCTGAGTTTCCTTTAGGAAATATTGGCTTTTTAAAAAGACTATACAATGGGCCTGGCACAGTGGCTCAGGCCTATAATCCCAGTGCTTTGGGAGGCCAAGGCAGGAGGACTGCTTGAGCCCAGGAGTCCAAGACCAGCCTCAGCAACATAGCGAGATGCTGTCTCTACAGAAAATTAGATTAGCAGAGCATAGCAGCGTGCACCTGTAGTCCCAGGCACTGAGGAGGCTGAGCAGGGAGGATTGCTTGAGCCTAGGAGTTCAAGGCTGCAGTGAGCTATGATAGCACTGCTGCATACTATCAGCAGTGCTGATAGCAGAGACCCTGTCCCTAAAAACAAAACAAAAACTCAAACTGTACAATGAGAGAGGAGGCGGGAGCTGTATTATAGGTGTGTGGTATCTGGAACCAAGCGGTGACGCTGAGGAGGGCGGAAGGAGCATGATGAGAGGTGGCCGGGTGACTTGGCTGCTGGAGAACGCTGGCTGTTAAGGGACATTCATTCTGCTCTGGCTCTTGTGTTATTTCACACTTTCCACATCCCAGTCCTTCAGAGCAGACCATGAACCGGAGCAGTGACCCATAGAGTTCTTTGTTGTGTCTTTTGGTTTTTGTGTCTTCAGAGGCTGAAGTGCAATGAGGCAATCAAGTGAGCTCCACCATGGCCCTGAGGGCTTGTGAAAATGCTGGTGGCTGGGCCACACCCGGGGGGGTCTGAGTGAGCAGGTTTGGGGTGGGCAGGGTTCCATGTCTAATAAGTACGGGGTGATGCTGCTGTTGCTGGTCCAGGGATCCCACTTTGAGAACTGCTGAATTAGAGTAAAGAGGAGTTGATGGCCACGTGGCAGCCACCCTGAGCCCTGGGAAAGTTGGAACAGGAGGTGGCGTCATCCACATTTGCACTGCAGGCAGAAGTGAGGGGCCTGCTCTCCCGCAGTCAGGTGGCCTCAGCATCTCACCACTCCCAGGCCTTCAAAGTCAGCTTTCCTTGTGAACCTGGGTGGTCAGACAGAGATGCAGACAGCAGGGCCAGGTGGTGTCTCACGAGTCGCACTATGAATTTGGGGAGCCCGTCGGCCCCTTTCCTCTGCAGGAATGGGAGTAAAAGCTCATGTCCTCCAGGGTACCTCCTTGTGGGTGGTGGACTGTTGCACACCAGGGAACAGGGCAGAAGTGCCTGGATTCAGCAATTTATATTATTATTTAAGAGGTGCAGATTTTATTTTTATCTTAATCTGTTTCACAGAACCGAATTTTAATACCGTGTGTGTGTGTGTGTGTGTGTGTGTGTGTGTGTGTGTGTTGGTTTGCAATATCACCTGGGTGGGATAAAGAAGATTAGGTTTCTTTCTGCTTATTTGTAAAACCTGTTTAAGCTGCAGTAAGATTGTCATGATCTCCATCATCATCTGATTTATCCCCCAGCCAGTTCCTCTGTAAAATCTGGAAAGACAGCAGTTGCTGAGGGGCCGCAATAGAGGATGGGCGTGACAGTGGAGAGGTGTCTGTTGCAGGATTCGTGAGGCCCTGTCCAGATAGCGGTGGTGGAGAGAAGCAAAGAGAAGTGCAGTTCTATCTAACCTAGATAACCCTGGAGCAAGGAAGACCGTGAGACACCACCCGTGGGGGTGCAGGGGCAGCCGCCACAGACGTCGTTTGGCTTCATGAAGCTGAGTTGAAGATGGGTACCCTCTGTGGCCCAGCACTTTCGCTTCGACCTGAATACAGTGCTCTCAGCAGCACTGTTTATAACAACAACAAGACTGGATACGACCCAAATGTATCCAGAAGAGTGAATAAGCCGGGCAGGTGCGGTGGCTCACGCCTATAATTCCAGAACTTTAGGAGGCTGAATAAGGTGAACTGTTTGAGCCCGGGAGTTCAAGAGCAGCCTGGGCAACATGGCAAAACCCTGCCTCTACAAAATAAAAAAAAATCTAAAAATTTTTTAAAAACTACCTGGGCGTGGTGGTGCAACCTGTAGTCCCAGCTACTTGGGAGGCTGAGGGAGGATTTTTTGAGCCAGGGAGATTGAGGTTGCAGTGAGCCATGATTGTACCACTGCACTCTGGCCTGGGTGACAGAGCAAGACCCGTCTCAAAAATTAAAAAATGGATAAAAGAAGAGTGAAGAAACAAACTGTGATGGGTCCCACAGTGGAATATTACAGAGCCCAGAAAATAAATGAAGCACAATTACAGGCGTCAGCAAGAACAGATCTAATGGACAAGATAATGTGGAGGGAGAAAAAGCAATTCCTAGAACACATGCTATGTGATGCCATTTCTAAAAACTTCAAAACATTCAAAAGTCACCAAAATTGTTAAAGGATAAATATGAACATGGTGCAAGATAGAGAAAAACAAGGATATAATACCATTCAAGAGAGTGGGGATATCCGGTGAAGGGCAGGGACTGGGATGAGGGAGGGGCACCAGGGCTGGGGAGTGTTGCTGAAATTACCACTTGGGTGGCTTGTGGGCACATTTATTTGTCATTGATTTATTCATTTATTTTTCTTCCTCGCATCTCACAAGCAAGTGATCTGCACAGAGAGTAAGTGTCATGTTGTGTGTGGACTCTGGAGCCAGACCACTCAGTTTAGGTTCTGTTTCTGGTCAGTGTCGATTCTGCTTACTAGCTATGGTTCTTGGGGAAGGTTATTTTAGGTCTCTGGTGCCTCAATTTTCTCATCTGGGTGTATTGAAATATGGACCTTGCAGCGTTCTGGTGAGAATTAACTGAGTTATGTATTGAGAATTAAGTGAGTTAATGTATGTGAAAGTTTAGAATCGTGCCTGAGGCATGGTGGATCTATATAAGCATCAGCTATTGTCATCATCAGCATCATCATTTTGTAAATGTAAGGCAGTTTGAAATCAAAAAAGTAAAAAGACAGTATGGAGCTGTAAAGAAGTGAGAGGGAGGGCCAGGCACGGTGGCTCACGCCTGTAATCCTGGCACTTTGGGAGGCTGAGGCAGGCAGATTGACAGGTCAGGAGTTTGAGACCAGCCTGGCCAGCACGATGAAACCCCGTCTCTACTGAAAATACAAAAATTAGCCAGGCATGGTGGTGCGTACCTGTAGTCCCAGCTACTTGGGAGGCTGAGGCAGGACAATCACTTGAATCCATGAGGCGGAGGTTGCAGTGAGCTGAGATCGCGCCACTGCACTCCAGCCTGGGCGACAGAGTGAGACTCCATCTCAAAAAAAAAAAAAAAAAAGGCCGGGCGCAGTGGCTCACGCCTGTAATCCCAGCACTTTGGGAGGCCGAAGCAGGCAGATCACAAGGTCAGGAGATCGAGACCATCGTGGCTAACAGGGTGAAACCCTGTCTCTACTAAAACTACAAAAAAAGTTAGCCGGGCATGGTGGCGGGCACCTGTATTCCCAGCTACTCGGGAGGCTGAGGCAGGAGAATGGCGTGAACCTGGGAGGCAGTACCCTCCATGTGGACTATTCCTGAGTCTCATTTTCACTGATCGGAACATAACACAAACGTGCTTGTCTCTCTTGCACTTACCCCTTTCTTCCCTGGCATGCTGTGCTGCTGGGATGGAGGCTGGGTCAGGAGCCTAACAAGGGGTGTGTGCAGGGTATAGTAAGGTGGTCCCCAGACCCCGGAGGGATCAGCTTGGGAGAGATGCACCAGACACATGAAGGGAAGCAACAGCAGCGCTAAGTGGCATTGCTGGCAGGAACGGCAGGATCACAACACAAGGGCAACAACAGAAACGAACACAGGGGCAGCTCAGCGCCCAGCAGACGTGAACTTGCCTGACCGTAGCCCTGTGAGGAGCTCGGGCTGTTACTGTCTCCTCTGGGTAACAGAGGCCCATGTCGGTGACCTACCCAGGAGGGAAGCAGGATTCGGATCTGACTAGTTTGCCTCCAGGCCCTACTGCTTTGACTCTCCTGATGGTAAAATGATGAGTCTGCAAATTGAACAAATAGATGTGAGTGGCCCTGGTGCTTGGAGGAAGGAGGTTTGCTTTAGGTTTGGGCAGGAAAGGGAGGGCCTGTATTCATGGAGGCCCAACCAGGTGGCAAATGCTTCACAGTCCTAATCTCATTTTGTCTCCCCAGCAGTGCCAGGTAGAAGGAGGTATGTATTGTTACCCCAGTTTACAAATGAGATAACGGAGGCTCAGTGAGATATGCTAAGTTGCCTTGAGTCCAAAGATGACTAAGGACTCGATGTAGGATTTAAGCTGTGGCCAGCCACCCTGTGAAGTTTACTTGCTTCTTGGGGCCACAAAACTGGCTTGATGAGCGGGCAGGACAAGGTTGGGATGAGGATAGGGTAGTCCTTCTCAATGGGATGAATGGCAGCGGCCAGCACATGTTTGGGAGACTCCAACCAGACCAGCCTGATGTGGGGGAGGTGGAGGCGAGGGGGGGGGAATGGGAGGCGGGGGGAATGGGAGACGGGTCTGGAAGGGCCCAGTTGTGGAAAGACGGCCTTGAAGCCCAGGCCTAGGCACAGTCAGTCCTGGAGGGAGACAGTGGGGGCCACCCAGAGAGAGCTGACGGTCTGTCAGAATCCACTGGAGCCCCTACCATTCCCAAGCAGGCCACGCCAGCACTGGCCTTGGGCATGGGAGGGCCTCCCAAGTCATGAGTGGGCCCAGAGTCCTTGCTTTACTTTACAAGACAAGTGCAGAGCTGAGGCCCAAGGCTTGCATGTGGCATTGTCTCAGTGTCCGTCGAATCCGAAAGGACCAGGGAAGCTCAGGAAGCTGGGTTCAGAGTCATCCTTCTGCTTGGCGGCCACCCTGGCCATGCCACTGGGTTGCTGGAAACCCCAGCGGTGGAAACGGAACCGCTGCCTCTCAAGCTCTCCCCACAATGCTTCTTGGATGTGGCCTTGCACGGGGGCAAGTGTTTGATGAGAGCATCTCCGGCTCTGTGCCATCACCTGGACGAGAAGGAGCTGTTGGCCGCCATTCTCTCCAGAAATCTCAGTAATGTAAATGTTCAGGGATAGCAATAAGACCTCGCAGTTGTCAGCTAACTCCTGCTTCTGGAAGCTTTCCAGATCTCCCTGCGCCTACCATTGTGCCTGTGCTGGATTTCTGCTCGTTTTTCCTTTTTCTTTCAGAGTTTGAACTTGGGTTTGGGAGGATGGTAATTTGATATATTAGAGCAGCAATAATGGCTGTCATTAAGCGGAACCCAGCTCCTTACTGTCTGTGTATGGATGGGCCGAGTGCGAGCCAGTGTGTGGGGCTGGGATGCCTGAGAGCACCGAGAAACACAAAGGCAGGGCTGCTGGGCAGCTGGGGCAGGTTAGGGACCCTTCTTTCGTTGTCCTGTTCGAGACTCAGCCGTGGCAGCTTTGGAGGGTCTCTGGCTTCTGGTTGACTTTGGACTATGATTTTTCTTTAGTGGGGTTGACTCTGATGTCATTCAGTTTGGAGACGTGTCCCAAATAAACCTTTAATCACAGAAAAGGTGTTTGGAAGGACAAGCGGCACCTTCCTGGCCCGGTGACTGCAGGTTAGGGGGTCACCCTCCCGTTGCCTGGCCTTCCCTCCTACTTCCCAAGCAACCACCTCTGGGGTTTGGCATTTTGAGGGTTCCCCACTTGGATTTTAACCCCCGTTGACAGCAGGTTTAGGAAAGCCAGCAGAGGGAAGCCCTCTTCCCTGATGTCATCTCAGTCCAGGTGGTGTTGGGGTGAGTGAGGTTCTGGTGCCTGGGGAAGCTGCTGCTTGAGGATAGCAGTGGAAAGAAGTTTCGTGGCTGCTGCCTGTGTGTTCCGCAGAGCACCTGGCAGGAGAGACTCACCTTCCCAGCCCCAGCACGCCTGGATGCTGCATTAGCACGCCGGGACGGACATGGTCGGAACTTCAGGATGCAGTGGGCGAGATGTCTAAGATCCAGATTGCCAGCCTTGGAGCAGCTGGTGGGACAAAGGCTGTTCCCAGGGATTACACCTGCCTGGGCCTGCATCTAGAGAGGATCCTTTCAGCCGGAGATGCAGGAAGTTGGCAGAGCTGGGGTAAAGGGCAGAAACATAAAAACCTGGTCAGTAACAGCTGCAGCTAAGGCGGATGCCCAGAGCAGCTCAGAGAACAAGACCAGAGATGAGCCAGCACTGGTGTCAGTGGGGGGATCATCCCAGCCATCATGTGGTTTGAGGGGAAGCTAGGACCCTGCTTGGTACAATTCAGCAAGGTACAGAAGAATGTGCATTCCATCATGTGGGTTCTGCTTCTCTCCTGAAGCCTCTGTCAAGAGCCGCTTTGGATCTTGGTATGGAGAAACGCCTTTATTTGGCCAGACCCATCTGGCAGAGGCAGTCACGATGCCATTGGACCCCCAGGCAAGCAGTCCCTCCTAGAGAGAGAGGGTCTTGGAAGGCCTGTTGTGACCCCCGTGATACTCTGGTTCCTAGGGAACCCTAAAGGGAAACGGCAGGTGAATATGGATTTCTGTCCTTTCTGCCTGCCAGGTTCCTGAGGGACACCTGACGTCACCGTGCCACTGCGCCCCTTGTCTGCAGGGTAACTTGGCTTTGAAGGAGCATCAGGGGACCCTCTGTAGGATTGGAGGTGAGATCAGTGGACCTGCCAGCTGTTACTGTTGGGATTATAGGGAAGTGAGGAGGTTGTGTGTGCCTCCTTGGGGTCTGAGTGCCTCCTTGGGGTGCCTAAGGGAGACTGAACATCATTTTGGTGGTATTTATTGATGTCCCTACTCCCTTTGCACGATATTTATTGCTGTGATTACTCCCATCACTTGTGGGATGCTGACCTGTGCATAGCACAGTTCAAAATACTCAATCCGAGCAGACAGGAAGGAGACAGCTGCTGTTCCTTAGAATTAGGGGCAGGGATGAAACCCATGAGATGAGGAGGCTGGTGAAGGAAAGGGACTGGGGGCAGTGGAGGGATGGAGAAATGGACAGAAGGATGGATGGGGAATGCTGAATGTGAGGGAGACCCCAGAACCAGGATGACTCAAGAAAACAACCCTTGGCTGTGGTCAGGTAACCATGTTAAGGCCATTAAAGTCATGCTTGGAGAAACCACATAGATGCTTGCAGCTTTGCCTGTCATCCAGTCGACTTCAGAGCACAGCATCGGTTCGAAATCCAGCGGCAGATTTTCATAGTCTGACAAATTAAATCAGCTGTTCTCCTGGCGCCAGAGAGGGCTTCCTGCCCCACACTCACTGAGGGGTGGTAGGGAGGGGTGGCCTGTTCTTTGCACACTAGTGGGCAAATGATACTGTCTTCATTTTATGAGCAGTTCTTGCTCCCTGTGACTTAGAATCCCTCATGTGTGTTTTCAGATCCATTTTGATGTTATTAAGCCCAACTTCCCAGACTTTCTTCCTGTTCTTGTTGTTGGCACAAAAGCCCCCTTCCAGTTTCAGAAGGTGCAAAAAGCAAGAAGAGGATTGATCAGTGCATGGCTTTGCCACATGATCACAAAATGGAGGCGGTTGATGAGAAGGCCCTTGGGCATTAGGGGGAAGATACAAGTAGGATAAAAAGGAAATGTCACTGGATGTCGTAGAATGTGGATTTCTGTCCTTTCTGCCTTGGGCTTGCTCTTGGGGAGGGAGGAAGAGGGGTCTGGGAGAACAAGACAGTCCGTTTGAGAAGGAGCCCCTTTCAGCTCAGGGCTGAGATGAATGGGGAGTGAGGGGGAGGGGAGGGAGTGCAGCGCAGCTGGGCTCATCCCATCAATGTTGGCATCCAGAGAAAAATCACGGCTTTGGGTGGGGAAACTGGGTCCTGCTGTGTAGTTTTCAGATTGAGGTTGATGTGAGACTTGGCGACCTTATTGGTGCTATTGACATAATTTAAATAATGGGAAGAATTTTATTCTTAATAGTTCCAGCCAGGTTTAGAAGCCTGGAAAAAGACCAGTTCTGCTTTTAGAAGTATAAAAATACCGCAGGGATGGAAAATGCTTCATGCCTGACAGGCAGATGTAAATGATTTCCAGTTATATTTCGGTACCTGCGCAGGGGCAGGGCCCCGTTGCTAGTGATCTGATGAACTAGTCAGCCTGTGGGGCGCGGTGTGCGGGGGGCGTGTATGTGCACACAGGATGTGTGTACATGGTGTGTCCGTGTCAGCATATGATTGTGCGTGCATGGTGTGTGTGCACGTGATGTGCATGTGTGTGTATGGGTGGATGTGTATGTGTGACTGCATGGTATGAGTGCACACGTGTCCGTGTGTGGGTGTGTGCATGCGCATGTGCCTATGTGCACATGGTGTGTGCATGGCGTGGGTGTGTATCATGGTGTGTGCGCGCACTGTGTGTACAGGGCAGATGCACTGAGGGCCCCTTCAGTTGTAATAGGCAGGAGGAAACACCAGTGAGAATTTCAGCTGTGAGCTCTTCTCTTCCCCACTTGGGGCTGGGATGTTTTTACAGAAATCACAGAGCAGCTCTCAGAGACCACACTCATTGTTTCTTCTGGTTTTATGTGTGTTGGCTTTGCCTTTAATCCATGCTCAAGCGCCCCACCTGTTTAGAGGGGACGTGGCCCTACTTTCAACGAAAATCTCCCCAGTTCTCCTGCTGCGGCCTCTCGGGCTCCCGGGGAACAGCGCCCTGAGCCCTTCTCCTCAACTGGTGAGTTCTACAGGGAATGGGGCTATGGTTGATAGTGTAGTCTTTGGGAACTTTTGTTATTAGACAAAGGTCCACTTTGTTTTCTAGCCCATCTCTTTGTGTCCCCAAGGTGATCCAGCTGGAGCCAGGGGGCCCTAGAGCAGTAGCAGCCATTGAGGGGAGCCACTGGGAGTCAGGTGCCTTGACTTGGATCCAGGTGTGCACACTTTCTTTCCAGGGGTCTCTGGGCGAGCCCTGTAGCCTTCCCAAGCCTCCGCCTGTCTTGTGAAACCTGCATGTGATATACCTCCCTCTTAGGGCTGCTGCAATCATTTAGGCAGATTAATTACACAGGCACAGGGCTTAACCCTGAAAGGCCCCGTAAGTGGTTTCCCATACAAGAAAGATGCTAGCAGTGTAACAGGCAGAACACTTACCTGCCTGCCCTCCCTCCAGGAAGTGGTCTTCCAGCTGCTGCCCAGTTTACAGAGGATGGGCCCTCTCTGATGGGGCTCCGGGGCATGGTCAAGAGAGGCTGGTCTGTACCACCATTCTCTTGGCCAGACTGTAGTGTCTGCACCTGGTCCCTACTCACACCTTCCTGCCAGAGTATCCAGAGTACCCGGAGTATCCATACCCTGGCTGGGTGTACTGGCTACAGATGACTATGGCTCCAGGTCACCTGTGTGCCTGGGTGATGAGAAATAATGTCACAACAAATATCCCATCTGCATTCTCTGGGACACTGACCCATGAAGAGAAAGCAGTTCTCCCAGTTTTTACAAGCACAGGTCAGCTCTTGGAGTGCCGGGGACAGGATTGCCACAAGGCAGCCCTATCTGCTCCTCCCAGAGGCTGACGGCTTCTTTGCATTCAGAAGGATCTGGGAGCATTGCAGGAACAGGCTCTGGCTCTTCAGAAATGATCACGAGCTTAAGGATCCGGGTCTGCAATGTTAAGCCTTAGGTTCACTCTCCTTGGTGGGAGCGCGTGCCCTCCCCAGGCTCCAGGACCCAGTCAGGATTCTTAATTCACGTGGCTGTGTCCGCGCAGCTGTCACTCCTTGAAATGAAGAGCGACCCCTCTTGCCATCATTCTCACATTGCTTGCGTTTTCCAGCATGCCTTTTGTTGTGATGTTTTGTCTCTAATTACAACTCCAGCAGCCAGTGTTTATTAAACACTTGTAATATGCCGGACTCAATATGAGGCATTTCACACACATTCTCTTGTTTGGTCTTCACAGACACCCTTAAGGTTAAGTACTCATTCATGCCCATTACCAGATGAAGAAAACACATTTTAAAAACTCAAGGAACTTGCCCAAGGTCACATGGCTAATTAGAGGCAGAACTCTAGAGCCCATTTGGAAACTTCAGGGCCCATTGGAATCACCTGGGTCATGCCCTAGGCCTGTTCCATCAGAAGTGTTTCTCGGAGCTCCCCAGGAGATTCCAGTCAATCAATGTGCAGACAACGTTTTGGGAACCCAGCTGGGCTGGAGTCTATGTAGAATATCCATGGCACCCGCAGCCTCTGCAGCATCTGGCCTGAGTTTTTCTTCCCATTGCCTGGTCCTATAATAAAGATACAGGACTGGTGAATACAAACAGCGTTAGCAGGATGTACTTGGAGCTCATTTGGCAGTGGGAGTGGACGTGCTGGGGGCCATCCCCCCTCCACCTGAAGCGTTCTTGTCCTAAAGCATATTGCTGAGACAGCTGTGTAGGGCACGGCGGTGACCCTGGGTAATTGCCGTGCTGAGAGCTCCAGACTCCAGCCAGCCTCCTTACTTTGGACACATTTGCATGATGCTTACCGCCTTCCACAGTGGATGAAATATTCCAGAAATCAGAATGTGTTGAAATGTGTGGCAAAGAAGATAGTCATACTTGAAGATGTGCTTACACTGGACACTGAACTGCATACACAGTCCCAAGAGGTCTCCCTGCACTGCAAGGCCCGTGCTAGAAAAGGTATTCTTCAGGAACAGAGTGAGGCTTCATGAAGATCCTTCCCTCCATCCATCCCTCCATTAATCCTCCCCTCCACTCATCCCTCCACTCACCCCTTCATCCACTCCCTCCATCCTTCCACCCATTTCCCCATCCACTCCATCAGCCTCTCCATCCATCCCTCCACTCATTCCTCTACTTACTCCATCCATCCTTCCTCCCATTTCCCCATCTATTCCATCAGCCTCTCCAACCATCACTCTATCTATTCCTCCATTAATTCTTCCCTCCACCCATCCCCCATCCCTCCCTTTGTCTCTCTATTTCTCTCTCCATCCCTCCCTTCATATCTTCCTCTATCCTTCCTCCACCCCTCCCTCCATCCCTCTTTCCATCTTTCCCTCCATCCCTCCTTCCATGCCTCCTTCCATATCCCCCCATCCCTCCCTCCATATCTTCCTCCATCCCTCCCTCCATCCCTCAATGCCTCCCTCTCTCCGTCCAGAGTTCACCACATCCCGAATCCCCAGTGCTGCACTCCTGAAACTCACTCTGGGATTTGCAGTTGGGGGTTGCCTTGAACATGTTCCTAGTGTACCTGGTTGAAGTTTGGAAACACCCATATCTCCATCCACTCCGTCCATCCCTCCTTGCATCCCTCCATCCATCCACTCCATCAGCCTCTCCATCCATCCCTCCATTAGTCCTCCTCTAGAGCATTCTACTAGAGAACAGCCAAGGTCAGCCTTCTTCTGCCTCTCAGGGGAGCAGGGCGCCTGCTGGCAGCTGCTCCAAGACTCAGGATGAGGTCTGCCCCCTGCAGGTGGCTCTGAAGGCTGCAGCTCTGGGTGGTAACCCCAGCAGCAGCTTTGTTCCCTAATTAGGAGGGCACAGTGGGTGTCTAGGAGCACCTGGGAGAGAGCTGCTCCAGAGCTTTCTTTATCAGCTGACAAATCAGCCTTCTCATGTGAGGGGAGTTTGAATCGTTCACTCCAGAATTCTGGAGAACCGTAGGATTCAGAGCTCCTTGAGGGCATCGTCAGTCCTTTCCCTTGTTCCTGGTGGTGATCCAAGCTTGCCTTTCTCTCAGACCCGCCTCAGTTGTCCTGTTCTCATACTCTGTCTTTCCCCCAAGAGCACAGGGTGCATCCCCAGCCTTAGCTGGGTTTTCTTCCACCTTGCACATGCCCCTGCCTGGGAGACATGACTTGGTGTGAGAGAGACGACATCACGTTCACAGATGTCGCTGGTGCTGGGCTCAGCTCCAGAGTTCTGGAGCAAAGTCAGCAAAACACAGCCTGGAGATGAGATCTGTGCTCTGCTTGAGTTTGTAAGTGAAGTTTCGTTGCAGTAGCCACCGCCATGCACATGCACGTGGCTGCTTTAGCTTCTGCTAAACTGGAGAGCTCAGTGTTTATGACAGACGGTGTGTCCTGCAAAACCTAAAATATCTGCAATTCGGCTCTTTAGGGAAAAGGGGTCTGATGTCTGGCCTAGAGGGCTCAAGCCTTGTCATCATGCCCCCATCCAACCGTCCACTCAAGGTGCATTGACTGAGGCTCCTTGTCTGGAGTCGTCCTGTGGGCCCTCAGACTATGGAGGCAAATCGAGTGGCATTGCTTCTGAGGAGCTGGCCATTACCTTGTTTACTAAGTGTCACTCATTTGATAAAAACTGGCAGGATTGCTAAAGCCATGTGTTTGTAACCCAGTGGGCATTTGCACATGCATTTAATTCACGCAGTTACTCGGTGATGGGTGTTTACCTGAGGGCAAGCAGCTCACGGATTTGCCACTTGCCGCAGTTCACAGTTTAGGAAGAGGCAGAGTTGGGGTGTTTTCTCATTAGCCCATTGCCGCCTCCCTTTGGATGGAAGAAAGGAAGAGAGCAGGGGAGAGAGAGGTCTATGGCAAAGGGGCACAGCAGGAGAAAGAAGACCCCTCATATCTTCCTCCCAGGCTTGAGCGCCCCTGAAGCTCAGCAGCTGTGGGTTGGACCATGGCCTGGTCTTCCCCTTCCCTGCTGGCTTCTTCAGGGCAGTGCGGCATCCTACATGTGGTCAGTCCAAGTCCAGGGAGGGCCACATCACCTGGGAGTGGTCTCTGTCAGTGGCAAAGTCTTATCAGCGGCTCATGGGGTAGGAAGGGCCGATGGTTGGGGTTTTCCTGGCGATCCCACGGAGGAAGGTGAGGATGTGTTGTGTTGCTTCTCGAGTGAAACTGGCCACAGGGCCCTAAAGGCATTCAGAGTAGATGCTCACTTCAACCCTGCAGGTGGCATTGGGCGCTGGGCGTTTCTAGGACCCAGCTTCCACCATGGAGCTGAATGGTGGCCAGGCTGGGGCCAGGGCTCCTCTCAAGGGGTCCTGAGATGCTGAGATCTGTGACGCTGCTGCTCCTGCCAGGGGCTCATCACCTGTGAAAACGGAGAGCCTGAGCGTGGGCCAGTCTTCCTTCCCAGCATTCCCTCTCCAGGATTTTGTTTGGGTTCTTTTGCAGTTGAGAAGATTTTCAAAAGAGCTCACCAGAGTGTCTGAAACCATGTTATTTAAGGAGGAGAAGAGCCATGTCAGAGGGCCCAAACTCCCCAGTGACCCCGCCACCAAACACACACCAACTGGTGGCATTAGATGTCACAGTGGAGCAGGATGGACTTCTTACTTCCCCTCTCAGTCTTTGCACTCAGCCCCACCCAGCTGCTGCCCGGGAGCCAAGGAGAGGAAAATATCCTTTAGCAGGAAGGAAAGAAAATAGAGGCATCCCAGAAACTGAACAAGGACCCAGAAAGCAAACCCCACCTCTGTTCCCCCATGAGCTACCCACTTTTCCCCACAGCCCCACAGCTGTGCACCTCCCTCTCTCCCGTTTTCTGCCCTCTAGTACAGGAGTGCTCTTGCCCCCCGCCCCGCCACCCCGGGCAGCTCTGGAGTCCTGCTGGCTGCATGTTTACTAAACAGAGCCATTTGTGAGGGGATTTCAGATACCCTGCTGTGCTCAGGCCAGGGTGACAGTGTTTTGATGTTTGCGGTTGGAAAGCTGACCTCCTGGATGTGGGGCGATGGGAGCGGCCGGTGGGAACAGTACTGTCTGCACGGCGTCTTCTCCCATGAGAGAGGATGACTCCTGAGAAAACAGACAGGCAGGATAGGAAACTCCGTTGCAGACTCCCTGGCCTGGCTGAAGGGGCACAGAATCCACGGGCGCCTGGGGAAGCTTGGGCAGCTCCCCGCCCCCTCTCTCCACTGAAACCCCGAGTGTCCCTCTGTATATCAGGGACCGCCCGCTTGTGAGGAGATGCATTGCCTTGCCCTGACTTGGAAGAAGAATGTCCTGCCTGCCCCGGCCCCCTCGGGAAGCTGGCGGGTGAGTGAACAAGACAAGGATGGCGAAACACGCTGCGACCTCGGCTGCAGAGCTCCGTAAACACAGGATGGCCTCTTGTCCCTGCTGTTTATCCACAGTTATGTTTATGGCGTACTTAACTCGCGGAGAGGTCAGAACGCTGAGCTATCAGAGTGACATTTGACATTTGGACAACCACAAAACAAGGCCCTGATTCTCTGCGGGCACCCACTTCACCTGGTCCCAGCCCAGCCCAGTGCAGGTGGACAACACGCCTTTGTTGGTGCTGCTGGGAAACAAAACCCAATGACCGATCTTCCCCAGGGTCTCTCGAGAAGCAGCAGGCCCCTTTCCAAACCGCAACTCATTCAGTGAAACCTGAGTGAGCCAGTCACTTGCTTATTATTTTCTGCAGGTAACCAGGACTGGGGGCCTAATGGTTCCCAAGGGGCTCAGATCGCTTGGTTGCTGGGCAGGTGGCAGGAGAGGTTTTTCTTACACGAAGGTCTGGGGAGCGTGCATTTGGCTTGGGGAAGCATGTTTCCTAGCAGGGGCTGCAAGGAGTACTTCATGTAAGCAGGGCTCGAGTCCTCCCTGAAGGACAGGAGACTTTCCCACACCCCGGCAACAATTCTCCTTTTTTCTGAGGATGTTTTGTGGAATGAAAACTAAATTGAAAGATAAAGGTCAGTTGCACAAGTGAAGATCCTTTGAATGGGCATAGGAGTTCTTATGGCCGTAGCTTTCAGAGCGTCTCACTGCACCAGCGCTGCGAGCCACCCTGCCCACACCTGGGTGGTATTCTTAGCCTCAGGTGACCCACAGGGTTTCTTCTTTATGAAGGGAAAGGCCTGAAATTCCTTCTCATCCTCTGTTCAACATTTCTTGCGATATCAGACTAAATGCACAATTCTGGATTGAGCTGATCCTATTGATTCAATGGGAACGTGCCCACTCGGAGGAGGAGGGAGAAAGGAGGGGAAGGGCCAGGAACCGCTCTGCGGGGCCTGGCAAAGGCACTCATGGCCCTGGGCGCAAGAGCCGCCTCTGGATTTGGCAGAAGGGATTGGAATCTTGGATCCTCTGCTGACCTACCGCGTGGCCTTGGGCAGGTCATTAACCCTCCCCAAGCCCTTGAATGTCACCTGTAAAAGATGGAGCAGGATGCAGCACTCGCTGCTGTGAGGCCTAAGCAGAGTGACAGGAGCAAGGCTGGCACCATGCCTACCCCAGTGAGCTCTGGCCCGGTGAGGCCCCTTCTGTGACTCATGGCCTCTGCCCGGGGACTGGGTTGGCCCTGCCTGTGCCTCCTTCAAGGGCACATTTCTGCAGAGGAAAGGTCTCCCAGCCCCCAGCGATGCTGCTGTGTCCCGTGACTCTTCCTAGGTTTTCACAGTTGACAGGTATCGGTGTCTTTGTGAAGCACTGTTAGCTAATGTAGGAAATGTAAACATTCAGTGCCTTCCTGAAATTCCTTCTAGGCCGGAGTCACCTTGTCCCAGGGGCTGTCTGGCAAGCGGTGTATCCTGGCCACTGCAGCTAACAGGGCTTGTGGGATTGCTGGGGGCAATCTCCATCTCAGAAAGGTGCCTTGATTTTTTCATGGGCAAAGGGATGTTGCCTTCATTTCCAAGGGAGGAAACAGTCCTTTTTATTGTTTGTTCTGGAAAAGTTGTATTTCTTTGTTTAAAATCAACACCTTTGGGGGTTTACTTTAGATTTAAAAGCAGTTATCCCTGAAATGACAGGAAGGGGGTGAGAGGGAGCTCCTAGGAGCCGGCCACGTCCCGGTTCTGATCTGGGGACTGGGACCCCGTTGTGTTCGATCTGGAAAAGCACATGAAGCTATGTGTTTACGGTCTGCACACTTCTCTGTGTTTTCTACACCTCAGCAACGTTTATAGCAAAACATAATTACTCAGAAGTGAACACAGCAGGCATGTTTCCATGGCCATTGTCTACGGGCTTCCTGATGATTTCTGTCCCATCCACTGGGGAGGGGTTTGTACTTATGTAACACAAGACAGAGGGAGCCAGTGACCCTATAAAAATGCCTGAAGTAGGTTGATCCTGCCGTTACACTCTGGGGAGGGGCCAGGCAGCTGGGCCTGCAGTGGCCTCTGGACATTGCCTGATGGCTCTGGTCCCAAAGGGGTCTGTCCTCTCAGAAGGGAGGTGTAGGAAGAGACAACAAGGCCATGGTGTTGCCTGAGACGGGATGTTGCTCGAGGTTCACTTGCGCCAAGAGCCCTTCCTGTCTTGTGAGCTCCACGAACATTTCCTTCCAGTAACCACTGTGCAGGCTCCATTCCAGGCTCATGGAGTGTGATAATCAAGAAGCTGGTCTTGCTCACATCCTCATGGAGCTGACATTCTCAGGGTCTCGAGGGCAGTGACAGAGCCGGAAGCAGAAGAAGACGTGCGTCATACGGCGGCTGTGGGATCCCCGGCTCTCTGGGGTGCCTGGTTTGGGGTTGGTGGGCTGGCCTTTAGGAGGAGCGGCTTCATTCCAACGTTGTCTCCTTATACTCATGATCACTGGAATTCGGGACGTGTGCACAGGCTGTCTCTGAATCTCTAATGTGCTAAAAGTGGCTCATTCTGAGGGAGGGGATAACTCAGGAAACTCTTTAGTATTCACTTAATTTTAAACATTACTGAATGCTTCATCTGCATGGTTTTTAAACATCTGTTCATCCATCCATCCATCTGTCCGTCCATCCATCCATCTGTCCGTCCATCCATCCATTCATCCATCCTTCCATCCTTCTATCCTTCCATCTGTCAATCCAGCTATCCATTCATTCATCTATTCATCCATCTGTCTGTCCATCTATCCATCCATTCATCCATCCATCCACCC
>NW_016816762.1:728158-755811 GCF_001698545.2 Rhinopithecus bieti
CCACCCACCCACCCACTCATCTGCCCATCCATCCATCCATCCATCCATCTATCCACCCATCCAACTGTTCATCCATTCATCCATTCATCCATCCATTCAGCGACACTTGAGTATCTGCACTGGGCCAGGGCTGAATGTTTAGAGATGGAAAGGTGAGGTTCCTACTTCTCAGAGGATGCTGGCAAAGGAAAGGTGAAGGGTGAGAGAGAGAAGGTGGGGAGAAAGAGAGAGAGAGGGAGAGACAGAGAGGAGAGAGAGGGAGACAGAGGAGAGAGGGAAGGAGGTGGGAGACAGAAGGCCACATGGGGGAAGGGGGAGGACCGAGAGAGGTGGGATAGAGGAGCGCTCTTTGGGGTGCTGGTTGGTGTGCTCTGGGGAGCTCTCTCAGGGTCTTGACTGGGGGCATGTGCACAGGGAGGGTTGGGTCTCGGGAAGCCTTGACAACACCAGGACTCCATCTCTGGCCTTGAGGCCACTAGCTCTCGTGATTTTTGCCTGAGGTGGCAGACAGTAGGTGGGAGGGTGCCATGCTCCCCGGCCAGCCTGGGCTCACACCCCTCTCCTTGAGTACAGTCAGGTCTGAGTGGGCTCCTCAGAGCCACATTCTTCTGGAGTCACTGTGTGAGGGACTTTGGGGGCCCACCTCTTGAGCCCTTTGGCTGAGCTCCTTGGGACCAGAGTCAGCTTGTTGGCACTCGCTCGTGCTGGCCCCCCATCCCCATGCGGAACAGCTTCGTACCATCTTTCCAAGTGTGCACAGGAGTTCTTAGGAGCTGTAGCCATGCTCGGGCAGGGTTGCACCCCTGATAACACAGTCCAGAGTGCTCAGGCCCTCACGGCCCTCATTCCGGCACCCACAGCTCCGTTTCCTCCTGGAGGCTGCATCCAGTGCCACAGCCCCGGGTGGCGCTTTCTCTCTAGCATTGTGCTCTGCTGTGGGTTGAACTGTGTCCCCAAAATAGATATGTTGAAGTTCTAACCCCTGCTCCCTAAGAATGTGGCCTTACTTGAAACAGAGTCACTGCAGATGCCATTAGTTAAGATGAGGTCATGCTGAAGTAGGGTGGATCCCTGATCCCATATGACAGCTGTCCGGATAAGAAGATGGGAATTTGGATGCAGAGTCACAGACACACAGGGGAGAGGCCCATGTGCAGACAGAGGAGAGATCAAAGGGAGGCAGCCACAAATCAAGGAACACCTGGAGCACCAGCAGCTGGTAGAGGCAGGGGATGTCCTCCCCTAGCACCTGCAGCGGGAGCACAGCCCTGAGGACACTTCCAGTGAGGACTTCCAGCCTCCAGGGCTGTGAGAGGATGAGCCCTGGAAAGGGGTCAGCTCTAACATACTGCAGGGTGGCCTGACCACTGTTGACTTCTTAGGCTTTCCAGATGTGCACCTGTGGTCCACTACACCAGACTGTGAGCTGGCTCAGGACCGCAAGCTGGGATGGCCTGGAGACATTTTTCTCCACCTCTACAGTCAGTGGCGTCCTGCCAGCCCTGGCCACCCCCTTAGCGAGGCAGCCCCCTAGTGCACTGCCATAGCTTGCCCCTCATGGCTTGAGAGATTCATCTTCAGGCCTCCCCTTCCTGGATAGCGTTCTTCTCTCTTCAGCCTGGGTAAGTGGGCTTGCTCTTGGTTTTGCTTTGACAGTGGCCTTGTGAATTGCAATATGAGCCCGGGCGCGGTGGCTCATGTCTGTAATCCCAGCACTTTGGGAGGCTGAGGCAGGCGGATCATAAGGTCAGGAGATCGAGACCATCCTGGCTAACACAGTGAAACCCTGTCTCTACTAAAAATACAAAAAATTAGCCTGGCATGGTGGTGGACACCTGTAGTCCCAGCTACTTGGGAGGCTGAGGCAGGAGAATCACTTGAACCCAGGAGGTGGAGTTTGCAGTGTGCCGAGATCACGCCACTACATTCCAGCCTGGGTGACAGAGTGAGAGTCTGTCTCAAAAAAACTAAAAAATAAATAAATAGTAAATAAAATAAAATAAAAGAATTGCAATATGAAATTCAGCCAAGGTGAGTCTGATTAGGAGGGTCTGGGATCACGGGGCTTCCACTGCTCCTTTTATAGTGAGTAGCTCCGAAGGACCAGCGTGCTCTGTCCCCGTCTCTCCCAAGTATGCATCCTCTTAGTGAACAAACCGTAAAAGGGGCAGAGATAGACTCCATGGGTTGTCTTTGGAATATCCCAAGGGATTTGCTCCTCTCTGATGATGTAGGTCTGCGGCTCCAAGGACAGTCCATCACAACCTTATCTGGAGCATTCTTCTGTCATCCTCCCATCTCTGTCCTCGGGCGATGACCACAGCCCCGGGCACTGCTAATTGTGCCCCTTGCTAAGCTCCCACATTTTATGTTAAGGAGCAAGGATTTTCACAGGCTCATAGAGCATTTGCTTCCTTTCTAGGGTAATTAAGACACTAGAAACCATCTTGTCCAGTTCCCTGTTTTTAAAGACGTTGATGTTAGGGTCCCAAGAAGAAACGTAGACTGCCAGTGTCACTTAAGGAATTAATTCCTGAGCAGGTGTCTGGCGCCTGGGGCCCTGCTCAGACCCCATTCTCTCCTCTGGTTCTCGATGGCCCTCGCCTCCCATTTCTTTCCATTTCCCAGAGAAGTCTGGTTGAACTTATGGCTTGTTTTTGCCTTAATTGACTATGAATTTATGTCCCTTAAAAAAGAGATTAAGCTGCATCACTTCTTCTTAGCGTGCAGTGCTCAGAGACAATCCAGCAATTGATAAAGACTTTAGGGTTAGTCCAGGGATGCGGGGGAAACAGGTACTGACTGGAATAAATGGGGAGCGGAGCCCTCCTCCCACCCAGGCTCACAGAGGCCAGCCCTGCCCTGCCTAGGGCTCTCATGGGTTCTGGTCTGCAGTTTTTATCTGAGTTCCATTTAGTTTCTGATCTGAGGCTCTGGTCTGGCCTGGGTTCTGTCTGGGTTCTGTCTAGGTCTAATCTGGGTTCTCTCTAGACCTGGTCTGGGTTCTATCTGGGTGTGGTCTGGGTTCTGTCTGGGTCTCATCTGGGTTTTGTCTGGGTCTTGTCTGGGTTCTGTCTGGGTCTGATCTGAGTTCTGTCTGGGTCTGGTCTGGGTTCTGTCTGAGTCTGGTCTGGGTTCTCTCTGGTCTGGTCTGGGTTTTATCTGGTCTGGTCTGGGTTCTGTCTGGGTCTGGTCTGGGTTCTGTCTGAGTCTGGTCTGGGTTCTATCTGGTCTAGTCTGGGTCCTATCTGGTCTGATCTGGGTTCTCTGTGAGTCTGGTCTGGGTTCTCTCTGGATTCTCTTTGGGTCTGATTTGAGTTCTTTCTGAGTCTGGTCTGGGTTCTAAGTTCTGGTCTGGCTGTTCTGGTCTGCGGCTCTGGTCTGGTCTGGGTTGTGTCTAAACTCTGGTCTGGGCTAGCATCTGGCTGTTTCAAACACTGAACCTGGGCATCCTGCACGGGGCTGATGGGCCTTCAGTGGGCCTGGCTCTGGCAGTCTCCACACTTGTCATCCTGGGCGTTTATCCCAGCCAGAAAAACAGTGGAAGACTGCGTGCGCTGTGAACCAGAGCCCACATGGACAGGGAGGCAGGCGCATGTCCATTATGCCAAGAAGTGGGCTGAGCAGAGCTCAGGGTGGGTAAGTAGGGCAGGCGGGGCAGGATGGTCCCATCTTCACTTTATATTTCTATAAGAGGAACCAAATGCAGGGCTCTGCGGGGAGGGTGATTTCCTTACATAAATAGAGAGGGGTGTGTGTGTGTGTGTGTGTGTGCATGCATGCGTGTGTGCATGCGTGTGTGTGCTGGATACTCAGGAAACCCGACTATGACAGGAAGCCTCTGACTGGTGTTTCCTGGGCCCCTCAGCTCGGGACTCTCTTTTAGACCTGCACAGGGTCGCTGTTGCACCCGGGCTGTCCCACAGCAGGGCAGACTAATGTTGACTGGACTTTGCTTCCAGAGCCACTTTTAAGATTCTCCAATCCCAAAGGCATGACTTTTTTAAAAAAAGAAAGAAAGAAAAACAGGTTTCTAATATTAGAGAAGTACAGCCCTGAGTTGGGCCTTGTGTCCACTGCTGGACCCCATGAGGACCAGGTGGAGAGGATGCCTGCAGCCCCAGTTGTGTGCACTCTCTGTTTGCTGTATATTCTTGCAATTCCAGTCTGGTGGTTCTCAATAGCATGACCAGCCTGAGACCACCTGTCCTGCTTTTCCCATGAGAGGGCCGAATGCTCCCGCCTCCACACCCTGTCCTGTTCCTGGGGTCCTGGGGGTCATCGCAGCCTGTGTGTGCTTCCTCCAGCCAGGGTGACCATCCGGTACCCCAGCCCTGAGGGTCAGCCCCAGGCACTGTCACAAGTGAGAGCTCAGAGGCTATGCCCAGCAGGAGACGTGGGCCCTGCCAGCCCTGGACGGAGGGAGAGAGGCTTCTCAGAGCCTGAGGCATGAGCCCTCAGCTGTGTCATGGGCATGGTCAGATGATGGCTGCTGGTGAGCTCAGTGACCGGGCGTCTTCAGGCAGCTCGTAACTTTGAGAGGACACAGCCTAAGGGAGGTTTGGTGGGGAGCAGCCTCACTTCCACCCTGAATAGACAAGAGGCAGTAATTAGCAGGTACCCAGCATATAGTGCTTTCTCAGTGATATTACGTGAGTCCCCAGGGGCCTGGGTACTCCGTGGTGCAGGGAGCTTGCTCCCGTGGAGGAAGGGTCTCTGTGGTCCCCAGCTCTTCCGTCTGCCTGTCCACCGAGGGGTACCCGTAGCTCAGCATAAGGGCTGTTCTCGGGGTTCCTGGTCCTCCTCCAGCCCTGCTCATCTGTTTAGGCCTCAAGTGCTGTGTGTTTGTAAGCATTGTTATTCATGGTCCTGCTGTACAAGCTGGTTCACCTGCAGTTCTGAGCTGCTCTCCGGCCCCTGCCCTTTCTTCCTGTGCCCCTACCCCCGCTGGGATGACTCTCCTGGCCCTCCCTGGGGCGACAACCGCCCTCTCTGTCATGAGTGGCAGTCCCAAGCTTCCTGACTGGCTTCCGTAGCTCTCTGACTCCCCTAAACAAGGCCTCAGGGACTCCACATCCAAATTAAGGCGGTACTTGGTGACAGGTTGGCATTTTCCAGTGTCCTGTCTACGAAAGACAGGAAGACAGCAGGAAGCAAACTCCCCTGGGCCAGACTCATGGAAACATACAGGCGTGGGTGCCCAGCTGGGGACCGGGAGAAAGTCGAAAACCCGGGATTGGGCCAAGGACCCCACGGGTCCCTGTCTCATTAGGTCCCCTGAAATGTGTGGGAGCTGAAGTTGCATTCACATGATTCTTGATCATTTAACGGTGGATTCTGATCTGGTACTACACTGAGAAGTGCCCCTGGATTGGGAGTCATTATCTATGCCTCCAGTTGCTTTTGTTTGATTATTTACAGCACTTTTAAACAGTCTAGCTGAAAAAAATTAATGTGGCTTTGCTTGGGATGTATAGCATTTCCCCTTTTATAAAGCTCTGAGGTGGAGACCTGGCAGAAATTTCAAAGCACTTTGGTGTGGCTGCAAAATGACAAACTTTCTTAATTATTAATCAAGAGATTAATAATATATTGATTTAATTATATGTTGATTATTTCTAAATAAATCGTATATACATAATTTATACTTACATAAATATATAAAACATAAATAATTTGTACATGCAGTAAGTGAATTATTAATTAATACAGACACATGCATAGCATATCGGGGCAGGAGCAAGCTGGTAGTGCTACAGCCCAGAGCTGGGTTCTGCCCACACTGGCCGAGGGCCTGGGCAAGTCACCTGGGCCCACTGGACATCACTTCCTCACTCTGAGACAGGAACGGTGGATTCCTTATAGACTAGACAATGAGTGGGAAAGTGCTTTGTAAGCTCTAAAGCATTACATGTGTGCTGGTTATCATCATTATTATAACCCGTGAAATGCAATTGAAGACGTAGACCAGGGAATTCAAAAGACACGAAGTTCATGTTCTTCCCTGGAATGCAGCCTTTTCTACCATGCATGTCAAAGGTTGCCTTCAGCCTCAGTCGTGTGTACTTGAACATCTGCATATTGCATTAGAGATAAAACAAAATGAAACGAACATGAATATGATCTGGTTTTTGCAGGATACAAGACCCTTCTGAAAGGAATTTCCGGGAAGTTCAATAGTGGTGAGCTGGTCGCCATTATGGGTCCTTCCGGGGCCGGGAAGTCCACGCTGATGAACATCCTGGCTGGATACAGGTGAGCAGCCCTGCCCTGGTGTCAGGCCAGCAATGGGGATAGTGGAGCTCCTTCCGTCAGCCCCATCACCTGGAGCAGGCTGTGGTCTACAGCAGTAACTTCTTAACGTTCTGTACACACAGGCTCCAGCAGAGCACAAGGTGGGTTTCGGATCAGAAAGCTCTGGAATCTGTGAAGGAAACTGGGTCCAAGGGAGAGAGTGACCTTGAGGGGTTGCACTCGCCAGGGGCCACGTGATGGGTGGAGACCCACACTCAGAGAGGGGTCCCTGGGCACAGTGGCCACAGCAGCACCCTGGATGAGCTCAGCCCAGCCAAAGGGACGGGAAGAGGTAGGAAGGTCAAGGTCAGGGAGAGGGGTGGCCAGAAAACTTGGAGAGAACAGGAGTGAATGCAAGTTGAAGAGAGACAAGGCATTTTCGGAAGAGGATGAGAACTGTTTAGCTGAGGCTTGTAGTGGTCTTAGTTGTTTAGAAGTTTGAGCTGGGTGTGGTGGCTCACACCTATAATCGCAGCACTTTGGGAGGCCGAAGTGAGTGGATCACCTGAGGTCAGGAGTTCAAGACCAGCCTGGCCAACATGATGAAACCCCATCTCTACTAAAAATACAGAAAAAGTAGCTGGGCATGGTAGCAGGTGCCAGCTATTTAGGAGGCTGAGGTAGGAGAATCGCTTGAACCCAGGAGGCAGAAGGTTGCAGTGAGCCGTGATCGTGCCACTGCCCTCCAGCCTGGGTGACAAGAGCGAGACTCCATCTCAAAAACACACAAACAACAACAACAAAGAAGTTCGGCCACCATTGTGTCCAATGTCATCCATTTGGGGATGATTAGAAAACTGAGATTAGAATCTTTAGAAGTGTTTAGAAAATGCTCTATTAAAGTTAGTTATTTTCGTGTCTGATTGGTTTTATTTACTAACTTTGGCAAATAGTAATAATAGTAACAATTTCATTTACTGAAAAAATGGCAAATATCACCCTTTTCCTTAGGGCTTCTGAATTACACCTTAATGCCAGAAATTGGGATTTGAAAAAATCTCACTTATGGCAAATTCCTGCCTGTGACAGTCACATCTAAAGGTTAAAGCTGAATTCTCAGAGTGATGCAGGGCCAGAGGGGAGTGGAGTATTCCTGCAGGCGTGGCGGTTTCTCAGTTCATCAATACACCCACAGCTCTTGGCAGCCTGTATGGGTGCTTGGCATCCCAGACCTGTGGAGGCCACTCAGGACAGGGCCTTCAGACCTGGGGATCCAGGGGAAGCCAGTTGACCCCAGCCTGTGCCCAGAGGAGAGAAGGGACCCGGCCACAGACCCACAGTCATAGTAACAAACTGAGTAAAGTTGGAAGCTAGGCATGCTTTCATTAGTCTCCACAGATTTGCGTCTGTTTTATTCTCCATAACATCTAGGAAATAGGGCTGGAACGACTGGATCCTCAGAAGCATAGTGTGTAGACTGCCTGTGGCATGCACCGGCTCCCGAGCTGCACTGATGCTCCCAGAATGGCAGGTGGCAGAGGCGCACAGTAGGTCTGCAGTGAGCCGATGAACCAGCTAGTGAATGAGTGTGCCTGGTGAGGCACCGCCCGCCTCACATGAACACCTGGGAGGTGCTCAGCTTGCTCAGCAGAGAAAATTCTCCCTGGTGAAGAAGGGCCATGCACTCGGCTGAACCAGTCCAGGCCCCTCTCTGCTCGTGCTCCTTCCCAGGCCTGAAGTCTGCAGAGGTCTGGCCTTTGGGCAGTTGGGTGCAGCCTGAGCTACACACAGAATTGTTCAGAAGCCAATGTTACAAACCCCCACAAATCCAGGGGCTGTACATCCCGACCTCACGGTTGCATAGAGGACCATCCCTGCGTATCTTTGTTTGGTAGGTCAAGACAGTGCTGCCGTTTACCCTAGTATAAACATGCCATCCCACAGAGGCCTGTGTGCAGCTTTCTCTTCCCACCAGGTGCTTTCTCTGTGGAATTTCTTCCTCCTGATTGCTGCAGTGCTAGTGAGGTCCGGTCCCTTTCTGCCGCTCGGGGTCCCTGTGGCCAGTGGTTCAGCTGGGAAGATGCTGGGAGGCAAGCCCCCCTCTCTGGCTCCCCTCTCCTGCCCCGGGAGGTGGAGGAGGAGCAGGAGCCCGGCTGACGGCTTCTCCTGTCCTTGGCTCTGCAGGGAGACGGGCATGAAGGGGGCCGTCCTCATCAACGGCCTGCCCCGGGACCTGCGCTGCTTCCGGAAGGTGTCCTGCTACATCATGCAGGATGACATGCTGCTGCCACACCTCACTGTGCAGGAAGCCATGATGGTGAGCTCCGCCCCGCTCCGCCTCTGCCACCTGCCCCCCAGTCCACACATTAGACACAGCACTGGCCAAGTGCCCAGGGGCGAGGGACCCACGGGTTCTGCCACACAGCCTGCATGGGATCAGCACCCTCCCTGTAGTGGAGTTCTAACACCAGACTTACTATTGGGACAGGTAGCGTCGTCCCAAAACCCCCCAAGACTGTGAGTTCAATGGACCTTGTTTGGCAGGGTTGGGGTCAAGTTTCTCAGAAGGTTATTAACCTGGCTGGCTTGGGTGATCTTATCCAGGGCAGCCACCATCCTATTTCCCCTGCCGGCCAGAGCTTGGGATTCTCCTTCCTGTCAGCCATCCTTGAGCTCTGTGTCTTTGGCCCAAGCACCCACATACCTGGTGCCTTGCTCAGGACCCCAAGGGTCTATTCCTCTGACTCACCTGCCTCCTAGGTGGGAAAATGAAACCAGCAATGGCCAAGCATCTCCTGGGTCCCAGGCCCCGAGCGCATAGCTCTACACACACCAGATAGGTCATCCCAAGAAAGTGGGTGGGAAATGGAGCTTCCCCCAATCAAGCCAGGAGCCCAGGGTCACAAGGCTGCTGATGGCCACACGTGGCCAGAGCTGTCTGCCTCCAAAGGCGCACCTTTAATTGCCAACTCGGCTTCCTTGCTGTGCACCTGCTTTACCCTCACAGCCTCAGTGTCCTCATCTGCAAGACCGTAAGGGGTTGGTGTAAATATTGAAAGGAAAAATACAGGGAAGGTGGAGTAGAATTATGGCATACAGTTGGTGCCTAATCAATTCAACTTGGTCACTGTTTCTTTTCACTGCTAGCAAGCCTCCCCATAGTGTCTTCACTTATGTCCTCTGTGGATAAGTCCAGTATCTGGGGAAGTTTAAAAATACCTTTCCCTCTTGGGGCCACAGAAGTGTCCAGGGGATATCCTCTGCCTGGGTTTCTGGAATAGCTGGTTGTGCTCCTTGGACAGACCATGACCCAGCCAAGTGCCGTGCCTCTGGGCTTCCAGGGCATTTTTTTTTTTTTTTTTTTTTTTGAGACAGAGTCTCACTCAGTCACCCAGGCTGGAATGTAGTAGCATGATCTCGGCTCACTGCAACCTCCACCTCCCAGGTTCAAGTGATTCTTCTGCCTCAGGCCTCCCAAGTAGCTGGGACTACAGGCGTCCACCACCATGCCTGGCTAATTTATGTATTTTTAGTAGAGATGGGGTTTCACTACGTTGGCCAGGCTGGTCTTGAACTCCTGACCTTGTGATCTGCCCACCTCAGCCTCCCAAAGTGCTGGGATTACAGGTGTGAGCCACCGCTCCCGGCGGGGGCCTTTTTTTTTTAAGGGCCTAACTCATGGTGACTGATACTGCACGGACCTAATTATGAGCAGAGGCAGCCACAAGAATCCTCCCATTAAGAGGAGATTGAAAATCAGTGTGCAGCTCCGGTTGCCAATCATGGCTGGCTTTGTGTAGGGGACTGTTTATATTTCTGCTTCCTCCTTGTTCGCTGCAAAAAAAGAGTCCTCAGCCCTCATGTCTCTCCTGCTACCCTAGGAGGACATCCTCGGCTTGGTCTGCTCTGTGCTTTGGTCAGTAGATGGGGATTCGCCTTGGTTTTCCACTTGGAGAGACCCTGACTTGGGTTAGGCATTCCTGACTTGGGTTGGGCAAAGCTTTCTCCCCATGGTGTCTGAGAGTGGCAGCTGCCCAGCGTGTCATGTAAAGGGCAATACCAAGGGGTTCTTAACTCAGCAAAGAGAAGCAGGTTACATTTGCAGACATATGATCTGCTCCCTAAGCTTCTTTGTGGGGAAACAGAAAGAGGAGAACCTGTGGGACTGTTCCCAATCACGTTCCCTGGTCCTGCGTGTTCTGTGGGTAAGCGGACGCCATTCCCCTGGGTCCAGCCTCCCTGGGTGGTGTGTGCCCCGTGGAGCCCTGACTGTTGATCTGGCCTCCAAATGGACGTTCAGGTGGGGCACAGAGGATCTCTGAGGAGTTGGCAAACAGCTGCAAAGCAGCCATGAAGTTGTTCTTGACCCTAATGTTCACTTTTCCATGTATGCCTTAAGTGCAAGCTCCATGCACACTCTACTGATTCCTGAGCAGCTCCTGCATCTTAGGTAGCCCGAGTTTGGCTTCTCAGTGAGTTCTTGAGTGAACCCCATGGCCACGTGCTCGAGACTCTTCGCTGGGACCCCAGCTCAATGGCTGTATTCTCCGCACATGCAACTAGGGACTCCCGCCGTCCTCTCCCAACCTCGCCACTGAACCTGCTGTGAAATGATCTATTTTCAGAATCAAATTCAGTTCGATTTTGATTCTGAGAATTTCTTGAGGCCCTGGAGAAATACTTTGAGGCTATGGTACGTGTTACCACTCAAGGTCCTGTCTCACACGGAGGAGACATTGGCCACCTGTTGTGGAGTCCCAATCCCACATCAGACACAGTTGTGCATTTTTATGCTTTTCACCCTCACCACCAGGCAGACTGAGAAATGGCAGACAGTGGCACATGGCAGGCAGCTGGCCCTGCCCAGGAGCGCGGGCCTGACCTGGTCCAACTCTGGGGCCTGAGACCTCTTTGCCACCCGCCGCCCCCTCTACCACCCTGCATCTCACCCTCTCCTCTGATCCTCACAGCAACTTTGCTAGCTAATGAGGTGGAGAGAGCTTCACCTCACTATTGTGCCTGTGAGGAAACGGAGGCTGCATGTTTGCCCGTGGCCACAGGAGGCAGGAGGGTGGAAGCAAGGCCAGTCCTGTGCGTGGCGATCTACTCTAGGTTTTCCCAAGCAGGGCCAGGAGCCCAGTGCTGTGTTAGCAAATGGGATCTCAAAAAACACAACAACAAAATGCGGCATCCTGGTGTGTCGCCCTCGTAAATTCCTGTGTTGTAAAGACTCTCCCTGTGGATAAGTTCAAGCCTCAGCAGTTTAACAGGTGGTTTGTGGAATTCCTAATTCGCAGCACTGGTTCTGCCCAGGCTGTTCACCAAGCCCCTGATGCCTGGGGCTTTCTTACCTCTGAATGGCCCACATCTGACTTCTCTCCTGGGTACAGCAGAGAATTCAACTGAGACAGCAGGAAGCATGCACATGAACTGCTCTCCTGCGATCCTACCATTATGAAAGCAGGGGGCATTGGAAGCCAAGAACTCCTGGGTTTTCCATGGTGATCAGCTAGTTGCACCGTGGCTAGTTGCACTGTGGCTAGTGGCACCATGGCTAGCTGCACTGTGGCTAGCAGCACCGCGTCTAGCTGCACTGTGGCTAGCGGCATTGTGACTAGCTTCACTGTGGCTAGCTGCACTGGGGCTAGCTGCACTGTAGGTAACTGCACCGTGGCTGGTGGCACCATGGCTAGCTGCACTGTGGCTAGCATCACCGTGTCTAGCTGCACTGTGGCCAGCGGCATTGTGACTAGCTTCACTGTGGCTAGCTGCACTGGGGCTAGCTGCACTGTAGGTAACTGCACCGTGGCTGGTGGCACCATGGCTAGCTGCATCTTGGCTAGCTGCACCGTGGCCTGCAGTGCGTGCTTGAGGCTCACAATGCCGGTGGCCATCTGTTCTGCTTCTACACTGTTGTCCTTGTCCCCTGCAGGTGTCGGCACATCTGAAGCTTCAGGAGAAGGATGAAGGCAGAAGGGAGATGGTAAGTGGGTTGTTCGGGGCCCACAGTGGTCCAGAAAGTGCAAGAATTGCATGTGGATGGTGCGCCTGCCGGGGCATTTTGGCACGGGCTTTTCTTTGTTGATTTGTTTTGCCTTCCATATGTGAGACAGGTGACATTTCAGGGAGTGCTATGGCCTGTGGCAGCCAGAGGCCAAAAGAGGCAGATCTGGTGCACACGTTCATGGCTTTGATTCTCAGATGCAGGAGTCAGAATGTAACGTGAGGGACAACAACCTTGGCTCTCATGGGGCCAGAAGATGCCAGCTTCAGGGTTAGACTAAGAGTGCTGCCCCTTTTAGTGTTTAATATGATCGATATTAGATTTTTTTATAAGACAGTAACAATGAAGAAGATGAAGTTAGTCATTCGTTTAAAAATAACCACCCTCCACCCACCTACACTTGCAAGAAGAAATTTAGTTCTTACGTGTTATTAACCGGCCTCTTAAAAAAGAAAATAAATATGTTTCCAGGATGGTGAAGACTTTCTAATCCCTTTAGCCAATTTTTTTTTTTTTTTTTTTTTTGGCTTCCTAAACCCAGGGAGCAGGGACAGGTGCAGGTGGGCAGAGCCAGGTGGAGCAGTAGAAAGCCACACAGAGGAAGAGGCAGCCTGGACTCTCACACCCTCCACAGGAAACCCACTGTCTTACTCTCTACTGTGGCCAGTGCTGGTGGGATTTTCAGCGTGAGATGGAATTTGGGGAAACCCCCCTTCTATAAGATTATCTTTCTCCCCTAACACCCTTAAAGGACCATAGTCTGGCAGCTGAGAGTGGGGTTTGCTGGGTTAGTGCCAATGGCTCGACATGGCCCTTTGTGTTGTGGTATAAAATGGAGTGATTGATGGGATAGAGTCAAACATGCTGAGAAACAGTCACAGCAATTCTATTTCAGGCATTTCCCCCTCTCCTGTCATCTGTAATAGCTAATATTAAGTAAATGTAAACCACTTTGCTATGGAAAAAAGAGCTGGATAACCTTAATGCTCCTCCTCCCCCAGCAACTGTGCCCTTCGAAACTCAGGATTCAGCCCATGTCATCAGGGCTGGGGGGTGAAATGCCCGGTGCAGGTAGAAGGAGCCCAGTGTCTGAGAGAAGGAAAACAATTCTTTGTTGCTACAGAAAACATTTTGTGTGGAATTCTTTTATTCTGCGATGGAGAAGAAAATGGATGAACAGAACCCAAAAGAGAGAAAATGTGGAAATTACATGTGTTCCTGGCCCTTCATGGGGGCAGAAGACCCAGCCTTGTGAGTTTATTTTCTAGGCTGAAAAGCGAGAGCCCTCTCTGGACAGTGTTTTCTAACCAGTGTAACATAGACACACACCCCACACACACACCACCTCCCACGCCCGAGTGTTACTTATACCAAGTTATGGAAGATGAGTGTTATGGCCTGTGTCCCCCCAAAAAGATGATATGTTAAAGCCTATGCCCCAGAAACCCAGAACTGGCTGTATTTGAAGATCAGGTCCTTACAGAGGTAATGAAGTTAAAACAGGGTCATATGGGTGGGCCTCAGTCCAGTCTGACTGTGTCCTTGTAAGAAGAGGAGAAGAGAACCCAGACACACACCGAGGGACGACTCCATGAGGACACAGGGAGGAGGCGGCATCTGCCAGCCCAGGAGAGGGGCCTCAGGAACCAGCCCTGCTGCCCTCAATCTCAGACTTTGGCCTCCAGAATTGAGACAGGAATTTCTGTTGTGGAAGCCGCCCAGTGTGGGAGACTTTGTTATAGCAGCTCATGCCGACTGAGATGGCAGTGAACGTAACAAATGAAAGCCTTAGTTCCAGGCACACAGAAGAACACGGAGAAAAGCAGGTGTCACAGTTGAGTCTTGGCAGTCTCCCACGGGAGATGAACCCAAATCAACAGAACGGGGCCCTAGGCTTGAGCCAGGGTGACCTCCACTCTCCCTGTCTGAGGTCAGCTTTGCCACCCCCCAGTCCTGGGCCCTCCTTCCCATCAGCTGCAGGACAAGAGAGGCCAGCAAGAGTGTGCAGCACCCCACGAAGCAGAGGCTTTTCCATCCGGAGACTCAAGAAGCTGCTCCTCCCGAAGCCTGGAGGACGGCAGTGCCCCTGGGACCGCCTCTCGGGGCCCTCCTTCCCATCCCCCAGCCTCCCGGCTTTCATGGGGTGTCAGAAACACAATCCAATTTCTTTGCCTCGGATAGCCCTCCATCAAGGTCCCGAAGACCCCTCCAGACACTGGCCTGCAAGCTGAGGGGCAGCTGTGGGGTCTCCAAGAAGAGACGGTGGAAGTGGTCACTGATGCTCAGCGTGGAGGAGAAGCTGAGAGCTCTGGAGGGGAAGGCACTGGAGAGAGGGAATTCTGTCTCGATGACCCAAACCAAAGGCCCAAGGACAGAGAAGACGGTGGAGAGGCTCTCCGGGATCACTGGAGGCAGGGGGAGCAGACGCAGGAGGCAGAGGGTGGGGAGACTTGCTAACACGGAGAGGCCCTGGGGTGAAGCGGAGCTGAGCACACAGGGGAGCCCTCCACCCTGGCCTCCTGGAACCCACTGGATGGCCTTGGGCCACTGCCTGTGGTGCCCCGAGCCGAGCTTTGCCTATAATGTAGGGACAGGAAACCAGGCCCCACCTGCCTTTTGGGGCAGTGCAACCTGAATTGAATGGATTCTTTGAGGTCAATGAGCTCGATGGAGCCCATGTGATCCATATGAGAGGAGCAGTGGGATTGCTTCCCTGCAGCACAAGGCAACAGCCACCAGCCTCTTCTGGCATAGCTGGCAAAAGTTGCCCTCCCCGAGGGCTGGGTGCACAGTGAGTGCTGCTCAGCAGGCTCCATGCCAAGGACACAGCAAGCCAGGCCCTTGGACTGCCAGAGCCGGAAGACCCAGAACAAGCCGGCATCTCGGTGGAGAATGGAGGTGCCTCCCAGGAGTAGCTACACGAGGCCCGAAGGCAGATGGCACCCATAGGTGTGTGTCCTCGTGGTGCCTGGGCCCTGCCTAAGACACAGCCCGGATAAGAGCCTCCAGCTATTTTCAACTGGGTTTACAAGGGCAAAAATATCAACTCACATGGCTGAATCATCCCTGAGGAGTGAGCCCCTGGCGCCGTTCTCAGATTCCTCTTCGGCTGGATGGAACAACACAGAGAGCCCTCCCCGCAGGACCTGGAGGCCACACTGCATCCTGCACATGCTTCTCACCAGCAGACCCAGCTGTTCCTCAGCCATGGTGCAGGTGCCTCTCTGACGGGCCCACCATGGTGCAGGTGCACGCCTCCCTGACGGGCCCACCATCAGGAGTGCTTCAGAACACGGCAGCAACTTCATGCCTTCACTCACTTGCCTCCAACCCCCAATGTGCACCTAGGTCGACGGTCTTTGTGTCTCATGGAAACAAAATGGAATGGAATGTTCTAGAAGATCGTGGAATTTTGCTGTGTTGTTCACGGCCTTCCTTGATCCTCAGCAAAGCACCCTCAATCCCCCAGAGCCCTCCAGCAAGGCCACTTCCTCAGGAGTGAGGTCTCCAGGAGCACCCTGGGCCGCCGAGACCCTCCTTGGAGCGCCCACTGGGAAGCCCCAGGGGGGCTGAAGCTACAAGCAGCCTTGCAATTTTTTTGTTGGTTTGTTTAGGAAAAATGTATAAATGACTGAGATCATTGTTAGTTCTTTCTGACTAGTCTTTAAAACAGAACCCATCTGGGTGGCATCACTCCTGAGAGGACACTGGAGAAAGTGGAGTGGGCCCAGCTCATGGGCAGGGGCGCGGAGGGAAAGGCACCCTTAGCAGCCTCCGCTTCCAGCATCCCCTCTGTGAGGGTAGAGAGAGAGAAGACGTGCCGCATGTGTGGGGCCTCCACAGTGAGCCTGGAAGCACCAGAGCCATTCAGTCAGCCAGCAGCGTCGCCCAGTGGTTCCAGAAGACCTGGAGGCCTCGTCCTGGGAAGACCAGCAGTCGATGCCGGCCGGGAAGAGGGCCCTGCCCACCTTGCACGCCCCCCACCCACCAGCCTTTTCCAGACAGCCTCCCAGAAGCTGTTTCTGGGTTGGCGGCCCTCAGAGCCAGGCATCCAGGGGAGGCACCAGGGCTGGGGTGAGGGCATCTGCAAGGAGGCTCAGGACAGGGCTGGAGCCCAGGTCAGCTGACCCTGTACTGCCACCTGCCCCAGCCTGTCCGGCAGCCATGCCCTGGTTCTTTCTGTCACCAAAGCTGCACTTTGTACTGACTATGCATAAATAATTCAAAAGCTCAGAGTGGAAATTTTCTTCCTTGAGAGTTCTTCCTCCCTTCGGATGACTTCATCTCCCTGGAGGAGCTGCGGAGTAGGGTCCACTTGCTATGGCCGCCAGGGGCCGGCCACCACAGGGCTGCCCTGGCAGGGTGGGGACAATAGCTGGGTGAATGCTGGAGGGAGCTACAGGCAGGCTGTCCCCAGGGTAGGGAGGCAGGGATGGCAGTGGCTGACCCAGGGCCTGCTTCTGAGATGATGCAGAGGCTGAAAGCAACACCAAACCGGCACAGAAATCTGCTGACCTTTGTGTTCCCTGAGTCGATACAGGATCAATAATCTGGAGCAGACAGGGAGGGCTCCATGCACAGTGCCCTGCTTATGTCCTGGCGTGCAGCCTGCTTCCCGGAGCCCACGCCATGGTGTGGCTACCGTGGGTCATAACTGCTTTGAGGGGCACTGCAGATCTGTGTTGTTGCTTTCCTGGCACCTCAGAGACCTTGTTTTCAAGTCAAACCTATTTACAAGAACTAAAGTGACTCTGTCCCCCTTCCCGAGAGCCCTGGTGTGTGTGACTGTGTTCCTGCCCTTAACGCCTTCCTCAGCGATGACGGGAGTGCTGGGAACAGCCCCCACGGACTTCATGCTGCCCCCCGTGGACTCCACCCGTCCCCCCCCCGCACACTCCACGTTGCCCCCCAATGAACTCCACGCTGCCCCCTTGCACTCCACACTGCCACCCGCAGACTCCATGCTGCCCCCCGCACTCTGCATTCACTCTTTCAAGTAACCGTCACAGCGACCCTCCCCTTCGTTCTGGGCAGAAACCACCAGAAATCATGCATCCTCTCATGTGTCCATTCATCAGCTACTGACTGGACACTTCCTCCGTATGGGGCACTGGGCTAGGCTTAGCAGTGAGGAACGTGCCCTGGGCACCTGCCAGAGTGCCAGAGGCCATATGACTGATGAGGATGCAGGCTCTCGTGTCTGACCCCAGCACTGTTGCACAGCCTCTGGGCAGTGCAGAGCCTCTGGGCAGTCTCTGTCCCTCATCAGGACTGCTGACGTAGAAATGGTACCTGCCCCACTTGGCACTGGGCAGCCTGGGGTGGGCTCGACTTCCGTGGCCTCCATGTGGACCAGGCACTGTGTGTCCAGCAGGCTGAGGGCGGCCGTCCGGTCTTCCTGTGTGGGCTGTGGAGGTGGTGAGCTTTGGCGGGCAGCTCCCAATGTCTCTGGTTCTGTTGCCCCAGGTCAAGGAGATACTGACAGCACTGGGCTTGCTGTCTTGTGCCAACACGCGAACCGGGAGCCTGTCAGGTGGTCAGCGCAAGCGCTTGGCCATCGCGCTGGAGCTGGTGAACAACCCTCCAGTCATGTTCTTCGATGAGCCCACCAGGTAAGTCAGGAGCGTCTGGGCTGATGTCCAGGGGCAGGAACAACCCCCTCTATTCAGCAGTTCTTCCAGGTGACCCTGAGATCCTGATGTAGCCTCAGAGGGGGTGAGCTCACCCAGCGGTTCCTCCTTCCATCTGGGACCACTGGGTAGAAGAGCTGACTTACGCCCCCTCCCTCACTCACTCAGAGACAACCCTGTGCTCAGGCCTGCACGGTATGTGTTGACCCTGGGGGTATGGCTTTGGGAGGAACTTCACAACTGTCCAGGCAGGACAGAGGTCGGGGGGGTCCCCAGTCCTCTGGGCAGCAGGGAACATCCTTTCACGATGCATGTCTTTTCCATGACACCAAGTTCCTCATGGCTCAGCCACTCTGAAGGCCAAGGTCATGGGACACCCTGGGAAACGGTCTGTCCTCAGGTGTGTTCTGGAAATGCCCTGCAGTTTAGCACATCAGAGGCTCAGAGATGCCTGCAGGACAGAATCCTGCCTCGGTTGCTCACCAGTTCTCTATACCCACGGGCGCTCTGACCCCTGTCCTGGGTGACGCCCTTTACGTTCGGGGCTCCCCTGTGGAATTGCTGCTCTGGAGTCCTGGCTCTGGTGCCCCGGCCGCAGGTTGAGCTCGTCTGACTCCTGCATGTGTCCTGTTCAGTTGTCCCGGGGAGGATGGGTGGCCAGGAACGAGGCTGCTCCTAAAATGACTTAAGCCAGACTTTCCATTGTCTCATTTCTGCCCCTCACTCACCTCTCCAAAGTCCGGCTAGATTTGACAGCAGCGTGACCGTGACCTTCTGGGGGTCAGGAGGGGAGGCTCACCTGTTTTCTTCTCTTGGGCCTGCACAGCAGCAGCCCACGGTGTCTGTCAGATACTTCAGGAAAACAGACCACAGTGAACCCTTGAATAGCATCTTGCAGGCTGAATGCCCTGAATGCTCTGAGATGGGCGGGCTCAGGGACTGCCCAGCACACACTGTCCCCTGGGCCTGTCACTTCAGAGTTGACGGGATGGGAGCAGGAGTAGATATGAGAAGCCAGGAAAGGAGAAGAGAGAAGAGAGGTCCCCCCAAGGACCCTACTGTACGGTGAATTACCTGCCGGAGTAAAGCCCACCTGGGCTGCACCAAGGCTGCTTTCTATGGGGTGACACCCCCATTGCCCTCCCCATAGATGGGAGGTGGGGAGTGGGGGGTGGTGACTGCGGAGCACTAGACCACCTGAGGCACAGCTGCCTTCCTGGACAGTTGTGAAGTCCCCTCTGCCCAGATGAGTGGGGAACCCCCCACCTCTGTCCTGCCTGGACAGTTGTGAAGTTCTCCTGATGCCCAGATGAGTGGGTCCCCCCACCTCTGTCCTGCCTGGACAGTTGTGAAGTCCCTCCACTGCCTAGATGAGTGGGGACCCCCACCTCTCTCCTGCTTGGACAGTTGTGAAGTCCCCCCCCACCCAGATGAGTGGGGACCCCCCCCAGTCCTGAACTCTGGCAAGAAGGCTCGCTGGGGTCCCTCCATTCTTGCCAGGAATAAAGTGTAACATGCAAAGCCCCACTGTGTGCCCCGACACTAAGCAGCAAAACAAACAGCAAGAGCAGAGCCCTGCCTGGGACGGGGCAGCTGCAGTTACAGGCCCCTGATGCCAAGCCCTCTGGGACAGGAGCTCCCTGGGCCCCTGGGACCTGGGGCAGTGGCTTGTTCCTGCCGCCCACGGGCGTCTCACAATGCCCCTTGACTTGCAGCGGCCTGGACAGCGCCTCCTGCTTCCAAGTGGTCTCGCTGATGAAAGGGCTCGCTCAAGGGGGGCGCTCCATCATCTGCACCATCCACCAGCCCAGCGCCAAACTCTTCGAGCTGTTCGACCAGGTACGCGGGCCCCGGGCCCTCCCCACCAGATCACCACTGCACTCAGGTCAGCCTGAATGACACCTAACCCTGGGTACCCTCGGTCTTCTGTTAGCTCGTGGGGCATCTTCATTTTTGAGAGCGTTTAAGTGCCAGGTTTTGTGAGACTTGTGGAACCACATGCAGCAAAGGGGGTGGGGAGTGGAAGTTGCTGAGCAGGGTCCTCTCTCGGTCCTGGTGGTCGGTCGTGGGATCCTGGGTGTCACCAGCATTGTAGAACTTCATCACCTCCCCTGTTAAAAAGTGGGAGGGGGGACACTTGTTTTCCAGAATTAATAACGGGTTACAGCATTTGCACAGTATCATTTGGTTTATAAATCTCAGGTTTTGGCCAGGCACGGTGGCTCTCCCCTGTAATCCCAGCACTTTGGGAGGCTGAGGTGGGTGGATCACTTGAGCTCGGGAGTTGAAGAACAGCCTGAGCAACATGGTAAAACCCTGTCTCTACAAAAGAAAAAAAAAGTACAAAAATTATCCAGGTGTGGTGGCATACTCCTACAGTCCCAGCTACTCAGGAGGCTGATGTGGAAGGATCACCCGAGCCCAGGAGGTGGAGGTTGCACTGAGCCAAGATCGTGCCACTGCACTCCAGCCTGGGCAATAGAGCAAGACCCTGTATCAAAAACAAAACAAAACAAAGTAAACAACAACAAATCTTAGGTTTTGATATTAGTCTGAGCAAAAATAGTCACAAAGGGATAAAATGTGTATAGCTCCAAAATTTTTTCTGAGCAGGGGGTTAGCATGAAAATAAAAGCAAGCAATATAATCAAATCATCCCTGGCCGTGGATCTTCTTCCCTGGCTTTTCACGGCTTTCCCTTCACATGCTAATAGGACCCTTGGGGGTGATGTGAAGCTCTCAGGAGAGGAAGTGGCTGAGCGTTTGGGCTGACCGATTGAGTGGTTGGTTGATTGATTGAGAGCTCGGTTACTTTCTGTGGAAGGCAGGGCTTGATCCCTTTCTCTCCTTCCTTTTTTCCAGCTTTACGTCCTGAGTCAAGGACAATGTGTGTACCGGGGAAAAGTCTGCAATCTTGTGCCATATTTGAGGGATTTGGGTCTGAACTGCCCAACCTACCACAACCCAGCAGATTTTGGTAAGCAGAGCCCTGAGCAGCTCAGGGGACAGGAAGGGGATTTTCCTCCTCTATAGGTTTCACTTTTAGTGAAAAGTGCAGATGCCCCCAACTCAGAAACCACTTGACTATTCCACAAATGGCTCAAGTGTCATCCAGTGATAAAACTTTTAAAGAACAAATAAAAAAAAGATGCCCTTTCCTCTAGACTCTAGGTAAAACCATCTGGCCAGCCCATCTCTGCCTCTCTCCTCTCTCTGTGTCCTAATCGCCTCCTCTCCTGAGGACAGCAGTCATTGGGTTCAGGGCCCGCCCTAAGTCCAGGATGATTCATCTCAAGATCCTAATTACCTCTGCAAAGACCCTTTTTCAAATAAGGGTGCGTGGTGACGGTCCAGGTGGACTTCCCTCCTCCTTCGCCTTCTAGCCATCAGCCTTAATCTGTCATTTTTCTTTAAAATATTTGATTCGTGCAATTCCCAGGACTCGTATTTTCTACCACACTATTTCCCAAATTGTGTTCCATGAGACACCGTTCACGGGAAGTGCCTCTCACTCATAAGGAGTAGGCTGTGATGGAGAGGAGAGAGGGAGAGGGGTGCAGGGAGTGCGGTTTAAGGGGGGATGGGACCTGGGAGGGCTGTGGTTCTGGCTTTGCGCTTGCTCACAAGGGAGAGTAACAGATCAGTAACGGGTCAGTAATGGGTGCTGCTGAGTGGGCAGGGAGGAGAGGTCTGAAGCCTGCATGGAGGTGAGAACCTGGAGGGAAGGGTGGGCAGGAAGGAGAGGAAACATGGCATATGGGGATGCGGAGAGATCCTGGAGAGATGACGGTGTTCTGGGGATTCCATTTCCTCAATGTCATCTGACCAGAGAGTGGGAGGTGAGCGGAGTATGACCCACTGTGGCGGGTGTGGGTGACCAGAGGGGTCTGGAAACGTTGCCTGGCAGTGCTGTGGGCTCATCAAGATCCCTTGAGGATGATTTTCTGGTAGGGCCAATGTGTCCTGGTTTGTGGCTTGATCTAGGGGGTGTGGTGGCCTCCGTACCAGCTGGGAGGAAGCAAGTAGCTGGCTCTGCCAGAGGGAAGTGCGGGAAAGGGAAGGGTGTTGAGGAGCTTTGGGCCTTAGCAAGATCGTTACTGGAGTGGGAAGCGAGGCATCGCACAGGAGGACACGGAGGCAGGAGAGGGCAGAGGGGTTGGGAGAAAGCAGAGGTAGGCCGAGGGAAGGAGGCCAGTCTTCACGGGAGTGTGGAAGGAGTTGCAGGCTGCAGAGGAAGTCGAGGTGGAGAGTGACCTTAGGGGAGCAAGTCCGCAGGCAGAGCCGGGAGGTGACGCTTGGGATGTGGGAGGAAGGAGCAGGTGGGGAGAGCCTGCGCAGGAGACACTCACCGGGATCTGAGAGGTGCAGGTGGAGAGTCCTAGGACCTCCAAGTCCCCAGGGTGCCAGCCACTCGTATGGCGATGGGCACGTCCTTCTCTGCTGTCTTGGCTCTCATCACACCCTGCCAAACCACAAGCTCCTCAAGGAGGAGTCCCTCAAGGAGGAGTCCTTTGTTCTGCTCCCCTCCCCAGCCCCACCTTGGAGGCTGGCCCAGAGCAGGCATTCAGTAAGTACCGGCTGGATGAGCAGTCGGTAGATGCAGGAGCTCATTACTTCTCAGACCACCGACAGCACGTGTGTTTGCGTTTCCAGTCTCCTGACATGATAAAGGGCCTTGCTGGGGGGTTTGAGAGCCGCACGCTGGTTGATAAATGACTTTGACATCATGCCATTAGCACCACCAGGCAGCACCTATGGAATCACTTTAAAACATTCCCACTTGAATAACGACTTTCGCATTTGGGTGATTGGGGCGTCCTTCCTGGAACCTGGGCTGACCCTGCGTCTGTGTCTCCTGCAGTCATGGAGGTTGCATCCGGCGAATATGGTGATCAGAACAGTCGCCTGGTGAGAGCGGTTCGGGAGGGCATGTGTGACTCCGACCACAAGAGAGACCTCGGGGGTGATGCCGAGGTGAACCCTTTTCTTTGGCACCGGCCCTCTGAAGAGGTAAAGCAGACAAAATGATTAAAGGGGTTGAGAAAGGTAATGCAAATCCTGAAGCCCCCTGGGGAAGGCTGCATGTGGCACTGTGCGCCGCTGCGTGAGAGCTCTTTCCGAGCAAGAAGGAGCGGCCGCTCTGACTGGCTTTCACCCGTTCCCCTCTTGCGTGTCTCCTCAGGACTCCTCGTCCATGGAAGGCTGCCACAGCTTCTCTGCCAGCTGCCTCACGCAGTTCTGCATCCTCTTCAAGAGGACCTTCCTCAGCATCATGAGGGACTCGGTAAGGCTGCCCCACATCTTCTCCCATGGCTAGGGAAGTCGTGTGTCGTTTTCTCCTAGACTCATCCTGACGGAATGTGTTTGTTCATTCTCATATTGCTATAAAGAAATGTCTGAGGCCGGGTGTACTGGCTTACGCCTGTAGCCCCAGCACTTGGGGAGGCCAAGGCAGGCAGATCACTTGAGGCCAGGAGTTCAGACCAGCCTGGCCAACGTGGGGAAACCCCATCTCTACTAAAAATACAAAAATTAGCCGGGCCTGGTAGCGCATGCCTGTAATCCCAGCTACTCAGGAGGCTGAGGCAGAAGAACTGCTTGAACCCAGGGAGCAGAGGTTGCAGTGAACCAAGAACGCACCACTGCACTCCAGCCTGGGTGACAGAGCCAGACTCCCATCTGAAAGGAAGGGAGGGAGCGAGGGAAGGCGGGAGGAAGGGAGGGAGGGAGGGAGGAAGGAAGGAAAGAAGGCAGGCAGGCAGGAAGGCAGGCAGGCAGGTCTGAGCCTGGGGAATTTATAAAGAAAAGAGGTTTAATTGGCTCGTTGTTCTGCAGGCTGTATAGGAAGCATGGCCGGGGAGGCCTCAGGAAACTTTCAATCATGGTGGAAGGCAGGGGAGGGGCAGGCATTCCCCTGGGAAGGGGAATGGAGCGCTACACACTTTTAAACATCCAGATCTCACAATAATTCACCCACTGTCACAAGCACAGCACCAAAGAAGTCCACCCCCATGATCCAATCAGGCCCCATTTCCAACACTGGGGATTACAATTTGACATGAGATTTGGGCAGGGACACAGACCCAAACCATACCACCAAACTTTCAAATTACTTTTCTTCCATTTGCAATAGTCAGCGTTCACTGTAATGCTGCAGTAACAAACACTCCCGTCATGTAGGTGTCTCCCTCCACTGATATTTGTGTCCTGCTTGTGTTAGGGGTGGCAATGGTGGCTTGTGTCATGGCTCCGTCCCATAAGTCTTCTCATCCTGGGACAGCTCCTATCTGGACATGCGTTTCTGCAGCATGTCAAAGGAAAAGTGCAGGAGAGAAACCAAATGACAGCCCTTAAAACTTCCAGTTGGAGGTGGCAAATTGTCACTTGCACTCACATGTCGTTGGCCTAAACAAGTCACATGGCCGAGCCTGAAACCAGGGCTGTAGGCAAGTCCATTTCTCCTTCAGGAAAGCACTGTGAATTACGAGGATTGGGGTGGGGGGCTGGACAATTCCTTATAGGGAAGGAGGTGATGAATACACGGGAACCATAGTTCCACCAGAGAAGTGGACAATCTGGCTACCAGCTTAGGAGCGGCTGAATGCCTGGCATGGCTTCTGGGACCTAATTTGAAAGACAGAGAGGCTCACCGCAGCCCATGCCAGAGTTCTTGGAGCCTCTGATATGGCCACTTCTCCCTCACCATTGTTTTTACCTTTCCTCTCTTCTGAGGGTAGACTTCGTTTGTTCTCCATTTTTAAATCTTTAACAAAGGATAGTAATTATGTCTGTTTTAACACAACAAAAGCCTGACATGTGTGCATATGTGTGTGCAAGCATGCGTGTGTGTGTGTGTGTGTGTGAGTTGCTTTAGGGTTTGGCTTGTTTTTCTGGAGGAGAAGAGAGGATAAAGTCCAAGAACTGCTGTCACAGAGTTCAGGGTCCCATGCTTCCAAAGGCCGCAGCCGGGTTGTTCTCTGGGCTGAGGACAGCTTTGCGCATGCACCGGGTAAGACGCGGGTCTGCCCCCAGGTCCTGACGCATCTGCGCATCACCTCGCACATTGGGATCGGCCTCCTCATTGGCCTGCTGTACTTGGGGATCGGGAACGAAGCCAAGAAGGTCTTGAGCAACTCCGGCTTCCTCTTCTTCTCCATGCTGTTCCTCATGTTCGCGGCCCTCATGCCCACTGTTCTGACATGTGAGTGACAGGCCACGGACCCCTTCTTCCTTATTTTCAATTCCTACCCAAGCTTGGGGGCCTGAGGTCATGCCTTGACCAACAGATGAATTTTCTAAACACAATGTTTTTGTTTTTTAAAATATCATCTTCTTTGTTGACAGATCAAGTTGTATTGTATTTGCTGGTAAATAAGAAAATACAATACTTAAGCGAAAGGAATGAATCCCGAATGGAAGACTTTTAAGCATGGTGGAAGGCTGATGGGAGGGGGATTTCTCAAAGATCCACTGATTAGGAGCCCCCCAAGTCTACTACTTAAGCGTTACCTAGTTCAATTGTTAAGACAGCTCTGCACAGCCCACTTCAGGAGCAGAGAAGCTCTCTTAGATGGATCTCCACACAATTCCAGTTTGTTCACAAGGAGGCTGCCCTTGGTCACTTTGGGTGACAGTGAACACAGCTGCTGCTTCTCTGGAACTTCAGCATAAACAGCCCCTCCCTAGGTACCTCCTCCCCAAGCTGCCCCTGATTTCCAAGAGCAGCTCGTAGCTTTGCTCATGGGAAGGCACCACACTGATGCGGAGTTTCAGAAGAGGCTGACTCAGGAAGAGTAAGGCCAGGCACCAATCCTTGCATTCATCACTAAGATGATGCTTTGTGTTCACAGACACGCTCCCCACCCTGATTCTCCACCCGGTGACTCTTCAGGTTATCCACATGGGTGGCGAGTTTTCCAGGCTAGCAAAACACGTCCTGTACTTGTTCAGTCTCTCAGTGCCCTAGACCAGAGCTGGGTTATGAGCCGCTCAGCTCGAGGTCACCGGTTGGGATGTTAAACAGACTCGCTGCGCATGGTTGCTGACCCTTCTTTCTCGCTTTTCTATCTCCTAGTTCCCCTGGAGATGGGAGTCTTTCTTCGGGAACACCTGAACTACTGGTACAGCCTGAAGGCCTACTACCTAGCCAAGACCATGGCGGACGTGCCCTTTCAGGTGTGTTAGCCAGGGGCTGGAATAGGAAACGGGGGCAAGAGTTCTCCTGTACACCCTTTATATTGAGTAAGAGGGCCTGCCAGGGATGCAGGGTGGCGTGGCCCGACGTCGGGAGCTCTGGCGGGAGCTGCGGGGAAGGGCTGGCTGCCCAGGAGCTTTGCTGTTGGCCTGCGGTCGTGAGAAGCAGCTGAGCCTGAGGCTGATGGCCCTTGTTTCCAGATCATGTTCCCAGTGGCCTACTGCAGCATCGTGTACTGGATGACGTCGCAGCCGTCTGACGCCGTGCGCTTCGTGCTGTTTGCTGCGCTGGGCACCATGACCTCGCTGGTGGCACAGTCCCTGGGCCTGCTGATCGGAGCCGCCTCCACGTCCCTGCAGGTGCCAGCCCAGGAGGCGCTGAGTGAGGGCATGAGGGCTGGGCTTCCCTGCGCCATCTTGGCCTGAGCTAGGGGGCTCTGCCACCCCTTCCCCTACGTCTGCCCTGACTCTCCTAGATGGGGCTGTTCCCACGGGAAGGGCCCGCATTGTCGAGGGTCAGGATCCGCTGGCTTCCACAGTGCGCAGAGCGGGCAGCCTCACGTGTGCTGACTGCCTGCTGGGCGCCCTTCCCAGCCTTTCCCAAACCTGAGCTCCTGTAGCCCCAAGCACAGGCATGCTTAGGTGAGCCATGCTTAGGTGCTGTGCTGGCCCCATTTTACACAGGGGGGCACTGAGGCCCAGAAGGCAAAGTGATTTGTCAGGGGGTCACACAGCTGTCTCAGGAGCCAAACTCTCAACACCTACACATTGCTGCCTCTGTGGGGACCCTCGGCCTCTCCATGGGCCCCTTCCTCCTCCTGTCGCCCACCCTGCCCCCCGACCTGCCACCCACATGCACCTGCAGGTTCTCTACCTCTGTGGCTTCGGGACACTCGGCCTGAGCCTGTCCTTCCGGACAAAAGCACTGCTCTCGAGGCCCTCAGGGTCCCATGCTGGGTGCAGTGTATTCCTGGGTCGCCTCCAGTCCACCACGAGCCGGCTGCCTGGCCCCCAGGGCCCGGGTGCCCTCACCCTAGATGAGGACAGCCACGGAGCCCGGCTCACAAGGCTGCCATGGACCAAAGATGACACGGCAGGAAGGTGCCAGGCCCACACCAGCTGCAGCAACCCATGTCCCCCAAGGCCAACCCCAGCGCACCTGCTCAGCCACCGCCAGCCCTCCTGCCTAGGGCGCTCAGGCTCCGCAGGGGTCACTAATCAGAGCAGGACTGGGATGCCCCTGTCTGCACGGTTACACACAGCACACATGCACACAGACACTACACACTACACACACCACACCACACACTACACACCACACACACTACACACCACACAATACAAACACACCACACTACACACTGCAGACACACCACACTACACACACCACACTACACACTACACACCACGCACTACACACACATCACACTGCACACTGCAGACACACCACACTACTCACAAATACTACATACACACCACAGTACATACCACATACCACACCCCCCACACACACCACACACCACACACTACACACCACACACACTACACACCGCACAATACAAACACACCACACTACACACTGCAGTCACACC
>NW_016816762.1:755959-798513 GCF_001698545.2 Rhinopithecus bieti
ACACCACAGTACATACCACATAGCACACTCCCCACGCACACCACACACCACACACTACACACCACATACACTACACACCGCACAATACGAACACATCACACTGTACACTGCAGACACACCACACTACACACACCACACTGTACACCACACACCACACACACTACACACCACGCACTACACACACATCACACTGCACATTGCAGACACACCACACTACACACTGCAGACACACCACACTACACACTACACACCACGCACTACACAATCACACTGTACACTGCAGACACACCACACTACACACACCACACTGTACACCACACACCACACACACTACACATCACGCACTACACACACATCACACTGCACACTGCAGACACACCACACTACACACAAATACTGCATACACACCACAGTACATACCACGTACCACACCCCCCATCCACACCACACACTACACACTACACACCACACCACACACTACAGACCTCACACACCACACAGCAGACACTGCACACACCACACACACTCCACACAACCTCCTACCCCCCATACACTCACAGTGCCCTGGCTGGACCTGTGCTCACTGTGAACCCTGAGTCACAGCGGTTTGTTCCGTCTCTGGGCTGCTCTCCCGGAGGGGCCGACAGGCAGGCACCCATCCAGCCTATGGAGGCTGCAGTCCTTCCACTGGGCCCCGACCGCGGGGGTGCCCGCCACACACCTGCCACGGGCCAGGCACTGGCCTTAGCCCCCTGGGGACAGCTGTGGAGGAGCAGGCAGCAGCCTTTGAGGAGGTGTGTCCCCATCTGTCTGGCCTGGGCACGTCCACCGGGTCCCAGCTCATCCTGGGCTGTAGGGGGCTCTGGGGCTGCCACGTCACAGCAGGGCAGCTGGGGGATCCTCAGAGATGGTGACCCCACACCGTGGGGACGCTGCACCCTCTGCCCCATTAAGGACCCTCATTACCATGCCCAGAAGGTGCCCTGGCCGTGCCCCAGGGGAAGCTGGGGTGGGCGAGCCTCCCCCGCAGGAGGCCAGGCTACAGGTTCTGCTACATCTGTCCCCTGTGCCCCCAACTCCAGGTGGCCACCTTTGTGGGCCCGGTGACAGCCATCCCCGTGCTCCTGTTCTCGGGGTTCTTCGTCAGCTTCGACACCATCCCCACGTACCTGCAGTGGATGTCCTACATCTCCTATGTCAGGTAGCGGGCGCGGGGCACGCATGGCGTGGGGACCGAGGGTGACGAGGGAAGAACTGCCTCCAACGGCGTGAGGGGCTCACAAAAGCCACCCTGGGCTGCTGGCCAAGTGCAGATCACACATCTGAGGATCCAGGCCTTCCATCTTCCTGCTAGTTCCACCTGCTTCTCCCCAACACACACACACTAAACAAGGAGGCCACACAAACCAGCGCTTGGCACCCCAAGGGCCATGGCAGGCCCAAGTGTTCTGGGCATTTCCAAGAGCTGCCTTTGGTGGAAGCACTTCCATTTTTTAGAAACGTTTTTCCTCCCTGAAGTGCACAGTGCTCCTAACAAGTGATGACTGTAAAACCTTTATAAGAAACCTGGTGGGGGCTGGGTGTGGTGGCTCATGTCTGTAATCCCAGCACTTTGGGAGGCCAAGGCAGTCAGATAGCTTGAGGTCAGGAGTTCGATACCACCCTGGCTAACATGGCAAAACCCAGTCTCCACTAAAAACTCAAAACAATTAGCTGGGCATGGTGGCACGCAACTGTAATTCCAGCTACTCCGGAGGCTGAAGTGGGAGAATCTCTTGAACCTGGGAGGCAGAGATTGCAGTGAGCTGACATTGTGCCATTGCACCTAGGTGACAGAGCGAGACAGAGAGAGAGAGAGAAAGGAGGAAGGAGGGAGGGAGGGAGGGAAGGAAGGAAGGAAGGAAGGAAGGAAGGAAGGAAGGAAGGAAGGAAGGAAGGAAGGAAATCTGGTGGTAAACAAGTCATTTTAAACAACTTTTAAACATCCTAATATCTTGGAACAAGAATGCCCAGTGCCTCGGGTCCTTAGTTACAGGGTTTCATGCCCTCTGCGGAGCGGGGTGTTGGCACGCTGGCCCCACCAGGGGCAGCACCCATCTTCTGAGCTGCAGAAGTTCCACGTGACACAAAGATCCAAAGTTTGGAACAAGCTCTTCTTTTCTAGAATGTCAGTTCAGACTCAGGTATATTGTTCAAGAAAACAGAATGAAAACAAAGCCCTTGTACAGAGTTTCAACAATCTGTGTGTGCTCCAACACCACGGAATCAGAAACCGACGTCTTTCTTCTCAAAATGAGTGCTTTTGTTCTGACAGGGCGGGGCTGGAGCAGAGGGAGAGAGGGGGCAGGAATGTTTCGTATAAATCTTCTCAAGTCCTTGCAAGTTGGCCAGCCCATGTTTCCCTCCAACCGATAGAAAGCACGTAACCTCGGAAGTGAACCAAAGATTTCTCAGTGCATTTCACCAGTGAATGAATATGTACTGTTCATTCAACTTGGTTTTTTGCTCGGGGCCCTGGAGGAAACAAAATTGGAAGAAAAACATAGTGGAGCTGTTGCCCGTGTTTATCTTAAGAAGATGGTGGGCAGTGAGGAAGTATTCTGGGGAAGGCAGCCCTTTGGGAAGGGAGGACAGCCAGGGTGGGAATCGCAGGGAGGGTGAACAACATTGACCTTCAGGCAACAGTGTGGTTGGCTGGGAGAGCGCCCTCCCTCATGCCCGTCCTTTCCTCCTAGGTATGGGTTCGAAGGGGTCATCCTCTCCATCTACGGCTTAGACCGAGAAGATCTGCACTGTGACATCGACGAGACGTGCCATTTCCAGAAGTCGGAGGCCATCCTGCGGGAGCTGGACGTGGAAAACGCCAAGCTGTACCTGGACTTCATTGTACTCGGGATTTTCTTCATCTCCCTGCGCCTCATTGCCTATTTTGTCCTCAGGTACAAAATCCGGGCAGAGAGGTAAAACACCCGAATGCCAGGAAAGAGGAAGATTAGACACTGTGGCTGAGGGCACGTCTAGAATCGAGGAGGCGAGCCTGTGCCCGACCGACGACGCAGAGACTCTTCTGATCCAACCCCTAGAACCGCGTTGGGTTTGTGGGTGTCTCATGTTCAGCCGCTCCGTCCAGCTGGGCTGGATTCTCTCCATTCCCCTTTCTAGCTTTAACTAGGAAGATGTAGGAAGGTTGGTGGTTTTTTTTTTTACATACAGAATTTTAAATACCACAACTGGGGCAGAATTTAAAACTGTAACACAGCTGGCGACGAGAGGCTTCCTCAGTCCAGTTGCTCCTTAGTACCAGGCACCGTGGGTGCTGGATGGGGAACCGCAAGCAGCCTCTCGGCTGATGGCTGCACAGTCAGATGTCTCGGGGCAGAGGGGCCGAGCACAGAGCGATTCCATTTTATGACTGTTGTTTTTCATAGTCTCATCTTTCTAAGGTGTGTCTCTTTTCCAATGAGAACTCATTTTTGCAAGCCAAAAGTTAATCAATTGCATTCATTTTAAGAAACTGAACCTTTTTAGTACTTGCTGAAGAATGATTCGGGGTAAATCACGTACTTTGTTTAGAGAGGCAAGGGGTTTAACCGAATCACCTAGCTGGTCTCATACGCAGACAGCACTTGTGAAGGATTGAAATGCAGGTTCCAGGTGGAGGGAAGACGTGGGCACCATCTCTACTGAGCCAGGCAGAAATTTTTAAAAGCTATACGAAACATTGTAAGAAGACATTGGCCAACTCTTTCAAAGTCTTTTATTTTCCACGTGCTTCTTATTTTAAGCAAAATATATTGTTTGTTTCTTCCTAACTTTCTGACTACCTTAATTTTGCCTAGGTTGATTTAAACAAACAAACAAACAAACAGCATCCCTTTCCTCCTGTATCACCTCAGCTACCTCCACTGAACCTGGAAGAGCAGGGCTTAGGGAAATTCAGGCACGACCTTTGAGGGTTGTCTCTGCAGGAGCAGCCAGCAGAGAAAGATGGGCTAACTGTGCAACAGGGGAGGAGGCCAACAAGATGGCATCAGAATCCAAGGGCTTAGGACAAAGTCAGTAGACTTCAGTGTGTGGAGGCATTTGAAACTTGATCAAACAACGCATATCGAGTGGTGGGGGATTTCATCTCTGGTTTTGGTGATCTCACAGCCACATCACCGCCTCCGTGTTAGGCTCGTGTAAACTTCGCGTATTGGAAACCACTTCTTTCTTACGACTGAATCACATAGGTCAGATCCCACTAGGGCAGGAACAGGTGCCTATCTGGAGGTCAAGTGGCCTTTGAATTCATAACAAGGGCTGCCTGTGTGCTTGTCAGCTCTCAGAGGCAGTTTAACTACACGCGGAGAAGGTGATTCTGGCCAAAGAAGTCCATCTTTAGGACAATGCCATTGTTTCCTCCTTCTAGAATATCATTCTCCAAGAATCCGGGCTTCTGATGGAAAGGCTGTGTTTTTGTGGGCAAATCAGTGAAACTTTCTGAGCTACATTTTTCCTCATCTGTAAATAGTTACAGTAAATCATGCCCACGGCCATGCCAGCTCAAAGGGGGTCAAAGGGCGTGGGATTCCTTGGTGATCTCCCTGAAGCTCTTATTTCCCACTTTGAAAGAACGAAAAGGGTCTGAATTTTATTTACCCATGGATTGAGTTTGCAAATTCTTAGAGATTCCTTTTTTACTGCTAGATCTTTTTGCGTAAACACAATTGAGATAGGTATTAAAGTGTAATTTTAAGTGTGCTTGTTCTATACAAATATGGCATTGCCTTCCAGATTAAGTTTTTAACCAGAGTCAAACTTAGCCTTTATAAAAAGTCCTCATTTAATTTCAAAACAGATCTTCTTGTAAGACATCGCACATAGGGAAGACCTACGTAGGAATAGCTGGGTGACATGCACAATTGGAAAAAGGCAAAAGTCCTTGCTCATGGCTCAGAACTACATCGAGTGAGGTCGGTGTTGAAAACGCCCGTTCCCTCCAGGTGAGCCTTTCCTATTGTGGATTAGTGTTGGGGGTTCATGGCCCTAATACGGGTGTGTCTGCCAGGAACTGCACTGCGTGGACCCACAGCCCTGCCCCAGAAGCAGCTTGGTCTCGTTTGCTGAGACCGCTTGCTGTACCTCATCAATTTCAGGAGGAAACAGTGAGATGCCTCTAGATTTAAAATCTGGTTTCGGAGAGCACCTAAGCCCTCTGACAGAATGACTCCCGTAGGAATTTGATGGAGGTACTTCTACGGGGAAGGGCTTGGGAACCGTGAGGGCTGTTAGGCTGCAAGAAGGGAATGGATATGTGAGATCACGTGGGTTTATTTTTTGAAGGGTGAACTGAAGTAGGTGAGGATTCTGCAGTCGATGGTGCAGGATGGCTTTGCTCAGCCCTCCCCTGTATACTGGAGGAAAGCCTACCGCAAAAGGAGGAGAAGATGCGTCTGTCCTAGGCGCAGCCGGCCTCCCTCTTCCAGGTTCAGCAAGGGCCCCTGGTTGGGCATTTTCCTCGTAACCTTTGGCAGCATTGACTCAAATGCCATTGTTTAGCTTTCCAGATATTTCCCCGCTGCTTTTTGTGTTAAGGTAGTTTGGTAAAATGCCTTATTCCAATGACCTAAGATAACATCAAGCAACTCATTGATTTACTTTTCTAACTAGCTGTGGTTAAGAGGCACACGGCAACGTGCTGTCTTTCACATGTTGAACGTTAAACCCAGACCAACTCCCCAAATCTAATTTGTTTCAGTAATTCCTGAATGCAATGACCCAGATATTCCTTTCATCTCTGATTGAGTTTCTTCCATTAGAAGGAAGGATTAAACCTTGGATAAAAGATTCGCAGCTGCCCCAGTGGTTAATAGAGGTGAAAATGGAAGTTTCAGTGAAACTGCTGGGGCCTTTTGCCTTTGTCCCCATCCAAAAGTTTTGTCATTTTGTGCCTCTCTTTCTTCTCCTCTGGCTGAATATCCACTGGAGATTGAATTCTCCGAAACTCCCTGCTTGGGTGAAGTGGGAAGCTGTCTCCAGGAAGGGGAGTGACTATGCAAAGTTTTACATAGTTGATGCTAGAATTGGATTACATCACCTGGGGGAGCCGCCTTCAGGACCAGGAAATAGGACATGGAGCTTTGAGGTGAAAACTTATCTTAGAAACTCACAAAAAGTCATTTCCCCAGCCCGACATCAGGGACAGACCACACTCATGGGGGAGAAACTGGGCTTGGTTGTTGGAGTGAGAAGAGAAGGCACGACTCTGGTGCACCGAGCACCTTTCCTTGTGGCTGTTTCCAGGCACTGGGCTGAATGCCCTCAGAATCCCCTGTCCCCTGCCCACTCCTCAAACCCTTACTGACCCACCCCTCTCGCCTGGTCCTGTCCCAGGCCCTGGGAGTGAGAGGGAGGGGACTCCAACGTGGGTTTGCCCTCTAGTGTGGTGGGAGGGACCCACGTGGCCACTTGGCTTAGCCCTGCTCATGGTGCAGACGTGGAACGCGGAGGCGGGGAGAGGCTCCGTGACGTCCCCGGGGCCCCAGAATGAGGAAGGAGCAAAGTTGGGATTCCAGCCCAGTTGGACCCCGAAGTCACTGTTTTGTTTACTGCCTCCTGTTCATGGCGTATGAATGTATCTGAGATGCTTTGTAAGGCATAAAGTGCAATACTAGTTTAGTGGCTGATTGTTCAGTGATTCCTTCTGTCACCAAACAGATGGCTGAGATGAGAGGGAAACCCAAGCCTAATGCCCTTCAGTGGCCTTGCATCGGAGTGCCCGTGACAGGTACCTCTGCATGGAGAGAGGCTGTCCTCGCCCTTGCCTGCTCCTTCTATTGCAACAGTCCTGTGGACTAGCTCAGGCTCCAGAGGGGCTGGGGTGTGTGTGTGTGTGTGTGTGTGTATGGTGTGTGTGTGTCTACATACAAGCACATGTGCACACATGCACACACACATACATGCACGCACGCACATGCACACATACATGCCGGTGTGCAGACTTGGCTCCAGGCGTGTGTCTGATAGTATTATTCTATGATATTTCCCTCATCTCCATAGAATACCAGCTTCTGAATCCTCAATCAGCCTTTACTTCAAGAAGAGAAGAAAAACCTCTCTCCTTCCAGGTCTGTGGTGCAGATGGGAAAAGTGTAGTCAAAACCCATGAAGGCTTTAGTCAAATGCCAGCTGAATTAGAACGTGACGAACGTTAGACAAAACAACCCGACTGTGCAGGCGGGGGAGGCGCAGAGTGTATAAATATAAAGCTAGATACTTTTAAGGAATAAAGACTCTAATAAAATATTTTATATAAAACTTTTTACCTGTGTTCGGCCTCAGATGCTTTACGTGATTGGCTTGCATTTTCTAAGTCGATGGATTCTTAGGCTGTGTCTGGAATGCATTTGTTGTTCCTCTGGGAAGAGCACTGATTTGTCACTTATGTTCTGGTCCAAGACCTGGCTGTAGATGAGCCCGTTCTCAATGATGTTCATGTTTTATGTTGAATTGTCTTAAAGTTTTGTGTTTCCTGTTCTCCCAGAATCCTCACCCATATCCTCCTGCCTCGTGATATTGGCCATGACCTCGAAATATGGCTGGAGGAGGCTCATGGCAGGGCTAGCAGGAGGGCTCTGGACCACACCTTCCCTTTGGTCCTCTCCACCCTTGCAGGGGCTCCCTCAACCCGGGCTCTGGGGTGGTAGCTCGGGCAGGGCGATATCACTTCTTCCTTACTCTGCTTTGCTGGAAACCCATTTCCCAGGCTCAGCTCTGTAGAGCCGGCTACTAGTGGGGAAAGCAGCCCCTCTAGAGGTTTTGGTCCCGAAGTTGAGGTGAGCAGGGCCTAGAAGTTGCTCGGTGTTATGTGCTGCATTAGCCCATGGCTCCCTGAGCTCCGGCCAGGCAGTGACCCTCAGAGTGAGGACTTCCTGGGACAGCAGTGGCTTAGAACTGGGCTTTCAGGTTCAGTTTCCCTCCCACCTCCGGGATGCAAAGTAGAGAGCTGGGCTGGGTGAGGTCGCAGAATCGACCCACAGTGGCCCTGCACTCCTCTCATGGCGGGCAAGCACAATCGGAGGCTGCCCCAGGCGTGCACATAAGCTCACAATGCACACTTTGCTTCCCCCTCAGTAACCCCTGCCTCTCTGGACTGCCCGGCCACCCTGGATCCCAGTAACGTTAAAGTCATGATCCTTTCCGAGCCACTGTGCTTGGCCTGTCCCATTGGGGAGATTCCCCCAAGATAATCGCCCCCTGCAAAGACAGGGGCTTCTGATGTCCACGTGTGGGGCTGGCATTTTTAGGGAACCTCCCTGGGACCAGAAGCAAGGAAGAAATAGGAGACCCTGCATCCCCATGGCACAGTCTAATTTTCACTTACAAGCTCAATTCAGGCTGTCCTTAAAATCCACGTGTCCTGGGCAGGAAGGAAATGGGATGGGCACACACACACATCCTTCTGCTGTGCTGGCCTAAAGTTCCTAATAACTATCTTACATCCTGCCTGTTTCCTTTTTCCATATTTGAGGAAACAGAAGGGTTTAGCCTTAGCCCAGTTTTTTATGTTATCTCTGAACAGGCCAACCTGGAACCACCCCTCACACAGACACGTGTGGCCTGCCCCAGTGTGCCCGAGGCCCACCCTGCTTTGCCTGGGGTTGATGTGAATGACACACATGTGAGTGGAGGCTGGGATTAGGACCCTGAGGCTTCCCTGTTCTCAGAAATAGTCTCCTGGCATCAAAAGGAGAAAACGGGCCATGCCACTGGCTACCACATTCCAGCCTGGCAAGGGTTACTGTTTATAGAGGCACCATTTGGAGGCTTTTCCATGTAGAATGACCATTGTAAAGCTGAAGAGAAAGGAACAGAAGCACAAAAGCACCTTGATTCATCGCAAACAGGCAGGGGCTGCCGGCTGGAGGAGAGCTCTGCATTTTGAGGGCATGCTGGACTGGACTCGCTGAGGGCTCCTCTACAGCTGTGGGCTAAGCTTGCCCAAGCCACTCCCCTTTTCCAGAAAGCCACTCCCATGGCCACTGGCCTTTCAGGTCCAGGTTGAGGACACAGCCACGGGCACATATGTATTTGTTTCACTGGGGTTCATGGTTTTGGGGACAGTCTTCTAGCCCCCAAGATCTCGGGAAAGGCATGAGCTCGAGCCACATACCTAAAAAGTAGCAAACTCAAAATTATTACATTCAGCTGTTTTCTGTCAATAAAGCACCACCATCCTCTGTGTGTCTGCACTGAACAAACATACAAGAGAATCTGGATGATCACTTTGGGTGCCTTTGACCTAAACTTTGCACATGACTTTAAACATGGCCCTGACACTGCACACAGTAAGAAATGCTTTTTATTTTATGGTTCTTAAGGTTCCAAGATCCGATCTCTGGAAACGTGTAAGCCACCTGCTGTTACCTCTGACTCATGTGGTCCATTACCATGAGAGCCGGTGAGTGGGGCAGAGATGCTGAGGCCTGGGTGGTGAGCCCCCGTGCAGTGAGGCAGGACCCTCCCTGGTGGCCTGTGGGGGGGGGCTAGTCCTCTAGTCCCCCTGACAAATCTCCCTTTAAGGAGGCTTCTGAAGCTCTGAGTGCCGGCACTCAAAATTAAGTTGACTCCTCACTGCTCACTGCACTTGCCTACGAGCCTCTGGAAAACAGTTTGCCCAATGAGAGTGTTGCAGCTGAGGCAGAAGCAGACTTGTCTGTTTCTGGGGAAGTTACCCAAACAATCTCCCCTCTTAGGGGGCCCTAATATGCCCCCTCCTATGGGTTGAAATGCATCTGGCCTTGAAAGAGAAGGCTAGGAAGTTAAGAAGTACGTGGATTTAGGGTTGACAGCCCCATATTCATGGACTCCTGGCGATCCCTGAATGCCACCTAATCTGAGTGGTAACACAGTTTGGTTTGTCTGAAAATATGATAGTAACCATGGCAACGATTTCATTTTTACACCTTTGCATTTTTACATGTCTGTCAGTGTGCATCTTGGGGTCTCTCTTCCGTGACCTACCAACTTCCCAAGCTTAATAATCAATATCTCACTATTATGTCATTGGCCAACTAAAAACAGTAGCAAAACACCCAAATTGATATTATCATCCAAATTGATAATAAAATAGACCAGCACACCCACACACTGGGGGCTTCCCATTTTTATAGTCTTGTCCCCCCACCTGCAGGGTGTGAGCGGGGATCAGTTTTTCAATAGAACATGTATGTTTGGTAAGTTAATATGTGTAGCTGACCCCTTTGCCTTTGTTTTTATGTATTTATATTTTTCCTTTGTAGACATGTTGATGCAATACCTGTTCATAGTTGAATCTGTTATGAATTGTTACCTTTTATTTGATGAAGAAGTATTTAAAGATTTTCCTTTGTTATTTCTTCTAAAGCAAAAGTCAATGCAAGTAACTCTAATCAGCGTGCAAACGCCTGCATATATCTGTATATCTGCTATGTAATTATATAATGTTTTTATAATGCTGTGTGGATAACTTTACACTGATTTAGTTACTTGACTGTAGGAAACACTGTTGCTTTGCACGCTGTGAGAGGTTTGCACTGTTACAGACGAAGGCAACATATTTACATATGTACATGTGTATACATATATATATTCAAAAATAACATCGGCTCTTTGGGGTGTCTGTTTCCTTGGTTGTTTCACACCACTGGAACATTGAACCTGGACAGACCCTAGAATGTGAGGTTCCTGACTCCACCTTACAGGCCAAAGAGCCACGTGTCTATTTCTGTAGACCCATCTCCTGAGATTTGTACATGCGTTTTTTGCAGACTTAAACTTTGTTTTCTGAAATTAGATGCCATTTATGATGATGTAATGTCAGTCAAATAAAGCATCATTATTTTCAGATTTCTGCTTCTCTTTCCTTTTGCTTTCAACAGTCCCAGCTCTCAGACCTGCTGGGGGAGGTAGTTCTGGCAGAGCATCTAGCATTTTCCCCCTACCCGCCCTTGCTCTCAATGGAGCAGTTCTCTCTTCAGTGTCATGATGGATTCCAGTGAGGAAGACAAATAAGAGTGATGGTAAGAATGCCTGCAGCTCCAGATTCCATGGAGCACCGCGTAGTGGCACTGTACCCTACCTTTCCATGTGCAATCTCATCAAACCGTCGTCATGTCATCAGAGCTGGAGAGTCACAACTGGCCCCATTGTTCAGGTTAAAAACACCGAGGCTCAGGGAGATTACACAACTTCCCAAAGCCACAGAGCTGGTCGGTGGTGCACACAGAAGTGAGACCCTGGCCATCCTGCTAGGGAGCCAGGGCTCCTGGCCACTCCGTGGCTCTCCCTTCCTCGGGGAGAGGCATTTAGGAATTGAGACTGCACAGGAGAATCCACATGGTGCAGGAAGTGGTGTGGCAGGTCTGACCCTCATGACCAGTGGAAACTTCTCCTCCCAGACACATCGATCCCAGATGATGTACCAGCATCTCCAGGGCTCGGCCTTGAGGTCCATGTGCTGTCAAGGCCCCTGTGAGTCAGCGCTGGGGCCTGAGTCCAGGTGTCATCTGGGACCATCACCTGGGACATGGCCCTACTGGGCCCTACTTGTAGGCGAGGAGGAAGGTGTACATGTGTGGGTAGGAACGGGACAGTGCGAAAAGTCGCTGCCTGGTGACCCAGCATGCAGACTCGGCCCTCCCACCTGCACGGTGATCCACTGAAGATAACAGCTGCCTCTGTACTCACAGTCCCCCACACTCCCCTCCTTCCCGCCCTGGTTTCTCCATCCCTAGATGCCATCCCATGCCCCAAACCCATCCACCAAGCCCAATAACCTCGCCCCCACCCACCCCATGAGGTCACTCAAGTTGACAACCAGATAACAGTTTTTGTTTTGTTTTGTTTTGTTTTTGAGACAGAGTCTTGCTCTGTTGCCCAGGCTGGAGTGCAGTGGTGTTATCTTGGCTTACCACAACCTCCGCCTCCTGGGTTCAAGAGATTCTTCTGCCTCGGCGTCCTGAGTAGCTGGGACCACAGACGCATGCCATCATTCTCAGCTAACTTTTGTATTTTCAGTAGAGACAGGGTTTCATTATTTTGGCCAGGCTGGTCTCGAACTCCTGACCTTGTGATCTGCCTGCCTCAGCCTCTCAAAGTGCAGGGATTACAGGCACGAGCCACTGCGCCCAATAACAATTTGTTGACACATCCGCTCCACTGCTGGGAAAGGACTGGGCACCGCCCACACTCCATACAGCTCTCCTTCCCTGGCTCGGAATCACTGCAGGCGCTGCAGACCAGAGGCACACTGTTCCCCACTCCTGCTTATCGGTTGCGTGGCATCCCCTTGTCAGAGCCCTCCAGCATCCATGCAGCCTCGCAGCACCCCATCATCGGAGCACTCTAGAATCCATGCAGAGGGCATCACCCCACATCCAGAGCGCACCAGACACCGTGAAGCGCGCGGCACTCCCTCATGGCAGTGCTCCAGAATCCCTGAAGCGTGCAGCACCCCTTAGTTGGAGTGCTCTAGAACCCGTGCAGCGAGCAGCACCCCACACCGAGAGCGCTCCAGAATCCACGCAGTGCCTGGCCCATCGTTATCTGAGCGCTGCAGAATCTATGCAGCCAGAGTCCTCCAAAGGACTCTGAGATCATTTCTGCCAAAGGCCATGCCTTCGTAAATCTGAAAATTTGGAAAACATCCTTCTATTTATATCCGTACAACCCACCATTCAAGCTGTAGAAGCCTTTTTGGAAACCCAAGCAGAAGAATATCCAAAATGTAAAAATGGTGGGGCCTGAAATCCCACGGAGCAGCCCCCACTCTCACCGTGCCCAGGTGGTCCCACTCAGCACCGACATTCTGCCTCCAGTCCTGCAGCCTCCGGGTTTTACAAAAAGAGGTGACTCTTGGGGACGTCAGGTGCGTGGGGTGCCATGAACCCTCCCAAGGCTGCAGCCTCTTGGACAAGGAGTCCACAGTACTGTTGCCAGCCAAATTGACTGCACCCCCGCATGAGGGGCCGATCTTCCCCCACCACCACTGTGGCTGGCATTGCAGTAGGTGCCACTTGTTAACAACTTCATTCTACAGAGAGATGGTGAAGTCAGACGCAGGTAAACCTGTGGCAGGGCACTCTTCCTGAAGAACCAACAGATCCCCTCGTGCCGGCCCCGCTATTTTATTTCCCTTCTCTGCCCTTTCCCCAGTGCAAGCAGCTGTCGGTCTGTGCTTCCTGCTGCTCTGCTCTGCAGACACTAATGCAGCCACAACCAGGGGGCCAGATGGTCACAGCGGGGACCACAGCCGGGCAACCTATAAGTTCTGTGACCTTGGGAGCTCTGGGACCTCATTCTCCCTAATGTCCCCATCTGTAAATAGCCAGGTTGCCATAGTTGAGAGTAGGTGTCAGAGGGAAATGGGACCTCACCACACCCCAGGACTGAGACAATTCCTCTGGCTGGTGAGGGCTGGGGCTAGGGTGGGAGGCTCAGAGCAGTGAACGAATGAATGTGGGTGTCAGACGCTTCCTCCAGGAGGCCTGCCCACCTGCCCCTGTGGAGGACAGAGGCCAGGGAGACAGGTCGGTGGGATGGGGGAGCAGAGGGAGTCGGCTGCACCCCACAAAACCCAAGAGGGAAAGGCTGCAGTGCTCAGGCCAACAGGGGCAAAGACAGCTGCACAGCGAGGAGCAGTGAATGATTCCTGTGCCTGAGTGTGGTCTTGGAATGGTGGAGAGAACCCTTGAGCCTGGGAGCCACCTGGACGGGAACAAGGCCGCCTGGCATCCACCTGGCAGGACCCATTGAAGATCAGACGTGCCAGCCACACCTAGGTGCTCGGTATGGCCTTGGCAATAAACTCTCAATTCTCAGGGCAAAAAGTCAGGCCTTGTCTAAATGGGCAAATCAACAGAGGTATCAGCACATGTATAGATGTGTGCTTAATCGAGATATTATTCGCATGCCATAGAATTGACTTTTTTAAAGGACACATCTCAGTGGGTTTTAGTATTGTTTTAGTAAAGTGTATGATTTGGTTGTTTTTAGTATCTAATATGCACAGAATTGTGCAGCCAGTACCATAGGCCACTCCAGAACGTTTCCATCACCCCAAAAGGAAACCCCTTCCCCATGAGCCGCCACTCCCCATCCCTACCCCTACCCAGCAACTATGAAACACCGTCTGTCTCTGTGGGTTTCCCTATTCTGCACGTTTCATATAAATGGAATCACACAACATGTGGCTTTTTGTGATCAGCTTCTTTCGCTTAGCATAAAACACACTTCAGTGTTGTTGAAAACAAAATAATAGAACCTAAGGAAGAAAGGGAGCATGAACTCTAAATGCACTAGAAAACAATGGCCAACCGAGGGGTGCGGCTCTGAGCTCACACAGGAATGAGCTTTCTCAGCCTACACCTTCCTTCCGCAGCCATCAGCAACCCTCCAACACAGCCACTGCAATTGTCCCATTTTGCTGATAGGAAATCTGAAGCCCGGGGGTCTCTAACTCTTTCCAATACATGACGTGCCTCTCGAGCCCTCACGAAGGAGGACTGAGGGGAGAATTTCCAACCTCCACAGCTGTGTCACAGCCCAGGGCACTGCAGGGCCTCAGAGCAAAAACCTAGTGAGCAGGGAGGCTTCTTGGCCGCCTGGAGATGCGCCTACCACTCTGCTGTCCCTCAGAGAGGACCTGCTGCAGGGACCCAGGTCACCGGCAGCCCTGCGTCCAGCATGGCATCCACGCCAGGCCAACTTCCCTGGGGCTGCTCCCAGCCAGGACATTCCCACCAGACACAGGGTCCCTTGAGGGGCACTCTGCTTTGGGGACTCCCTATCAGCCTGCTGGAGGCTCTTCCTCCCCAGTGCTTCCCCCACTCAGTTCGGAGGCATCAGACCCACACAAAGGCCTGCAACTTCTCAGCCTGTTCTTCCTCCCTAAGGGGTTCCCCAGTACGTCTGCTACTTATGGAAGCCTGCATGGGTATCTCCGCTTGAAGCCAAAATCCTCACCATTGGAAATTTAGGAATCCTTGGAATACAGTGATAAATACAAGTGAATATCCAATGTATTATGGAACAATGTAGAACTTTCCAGCAGACTCTGGAGGAACTGTGGAAAAGTGCCACAGCCACACCCTTCACCAACTCAAGAGGAGGGAGAAGGTGTGCGCATGCCACGGAAAACCATCATGGGGTGTAATGGCTGCAGTGTGGTAAGAAGTCCAGTTTTTCTCTCCCCTTTCCACCAGCAGCACATGCCAGCAACAAAGGAGCCCAGTCCTGTTCTGGCTTCTTCTGGCAATCAAAGTGTTCATTCTGGAAGGTTCTGGAAACATGGACCATTTCCAAGTCAGTGATGAAGGTATTTGACATAAAAATGGTTCCTGGGTCCTATAGGTCACAATTCATTATTTGAATTCACCTGAGCCACTGACAGATGTCTGTTTCAGATGTACCCAGACCAGGAGGTGGGAAGGCCCAGCAGGTGGCATTAAGGCCACTAGGGCTCTGGACAGCTGTGGTCAACTGATGCCCAGTGATGGAAATTAAATATGCATGAGGCCCTATGAAAATATAAGAAATAAAAGGAGAGTAATGTTTGGTACACTCCTGTTCAGTGCATCGTGCTCCCCATGTCCACACCAGAGGACAGGATGAAGGAGACCAGGGCTTGAATTCCCCTGGATTGGCCACCCACGAACACAGGCAGCCTCAGCACTGACATGCTTGAAATGAACGACTCGGCTAACGCTGCAGACCAAACAAATGCAGTCTTTTCTTGATTTACATGACACACACTCCTGGAAAATTCAGGTATGTTCAAGCCATTTGAAACAAAAAACAACAACCAAAACAACCGTGTTAAGATGTGACACAGAAGTAGTCTCTGGGCTTCAGTCGTCATGAATAGGTTTGCAGCCACCATGAGTGTCCAACAGGACGCTAGGACGTCCATCGGGTGGAGGCAGTGGTCTGTTCAGGACACCTGGGAACATCACAGGGTGCTGCCATGTCTGGCCTGTGTCCACTCAACACCCCCGTTCATATGATTCATGAACACGCCCACAGATTCCCAAACATCCCCGTGGCAGCAGCCTCCACTGGGAACCCTCGGCTTAGATCACGTGTCCTGGGGCCCAGATCCTCCTCACCAACAGGAAGCCCAGGGTAATTCTGGGGCTGGGTATCTTTTTTTTTTTTTTTAAATAAAAATAAGAGTGGTTTTATTGATTACACACAATTTTAGCTATATTAATATATATTATAAATTTTAAGAATTAGAAATAAGTGACTTTTATTTTTTAACCAAGAATAATCTAAGTGATGGCAGCATGTTCAATGAAAATTATTTAAGTCCAGCACAGTTTTTCTATATCTGTTTCTCAGGTAATCAGGAACATCATCCAAGCATAATGACCCTCATGACGTAAGTTCCATTAAGTAGAAATGAAGCATCGTATGTTTTCTTTTTTAGGAAAGACTCCCCCTTTTGTCGTATGGACATATCCCTAATAATCTTACTCTACTGTACAAATAACTTTTCACCCACAAGAGTTGCCTCAAATAACTTTCATTTTGGAAAGTTGTCAAGGCGTGAAACAGAGTAGCAAAATGCCACTCTGGCCTTTGCATCTTGGAGTTTCAATTTTGCTTTAGGATTTAGACTCCAGTTTATAATTAAAACCTAATCATTCCCACATTATTATACTTATGTAGGAAAGCCTTGCCGTGTCCACTCTTAACACAAAGATAGAAAATGTCAACTAGTTTGAGCAAGTATTTGGCAGATCACAGACATGAAACAGTGCTGTCGGAAACAAAAACCCTTTAGTGTTTTTAGAGGTGAAGAGATTGATGGGTGTCATTCAAATTTCTCATCTCCTTCTTCCACATCTTTCAAATTGAGACTTCCAAAGAACCTTTGCCTTTGGTTTCCTTTTTTATTAGCTCATCAATTTCTCGGAAGCAGCCCGGGTCAATCAGACATACCATTTCTAACTGTTGGCCATAATCTTCACTTTCTATGACCTTGATCAGTGGCTTGAGCTTTTCTTTCAGCTTCTTGCCTTCATTCACTGGAAGGATGAAGCGAAGCCTCGTGAGCACGTTCTATCTTCATTTTCTCTTTTAACTGCTTTATCACTTCCAAAGCCTGCTGTTTTGTACTGTTGTTGGTTTTCACTGAATAGTGGATGCCCTTCATGGCTCTCTCAATAAGGATCACGTGTATGGTCTGTTTCAGGATTCACACATTTGTCTGCCACAATAGTTGCAATGTCCCTAAACATCCGCTCCAGTTGTGTGCGTCTTTCTTTATCTGATACTTGAACTTCTCCTTTAGTCAACATCTGCTTACAGATTACAGTTTGGTCATCTGTTCCAAACGCACTGATGAGATCTTCCTTCTTGGCAACCTGACCTTTAGAAACATTTACAAACACTGAATGGGTCTGCGGAACTTCGTCAAGGTCTTTTTCCACGCCGCTCCGCCAGCCGACGACCTTGTTTTTGCAGCAGGCGATTTGGAAGCGCTTCCGGCGCGCTTCATCCGTACCAGGGCCACATCGGTTAGGCGGGTCTGGTTGGTGGGGGTGAAGATCGACATCGCGGCTGTTCAAAGACCAAGGAGCCGGCGAACCGGGGCAGACCCGCACCCACCAGCCTGAAGGCCACCAGCGGCGCGCGGCCGTGACCCCGGGACTGGGTATTTTTTTTTTTTTTTTTTTTTTTTTTTTTGAGGCGGAGTCCCCTCGCTCTGTCGCCCGGGCTGGAGTGCAGTGGCCGGCATCTCAGCTCCCTGCAAGCTCCGCCTCCCGGGTTCACGCCATTCTTTCCTGCCTCAGCCTCCCCGAGTAGCTTCGGGACTACAGGCGCCGCCACCTGGCCCGGCTAGTTTTTTGTATTTTTTAGTAGAGACGGGGTTTCACCGTGTTAGCCAGGATGGTCCCTGCGAGTCTCCTGACCTTCGTGATCCGCCGTCTCGGCCTCCCAAAGTGCTGGGATTACAGGCGTGAGCCACCGCGCCCGGCCGGCGCTGGGTATCTTAATTTGTATCTGGAAGGGGCCGGGCTCCGCGGATTGGTGGCGAGCCGCAGTGACTCCAGTGGTCAGCAGAGGGCGCGGTTTAGTCACTTTGTGTTTGGCCCGGGTTTCCGTTCTGCCGCGGCGCTGCGGGGTGGAGGGGCTGCTTTGGGTCTTGCTCCCTCATTGGTGTCTGTGATCTCTTAGGAGAATGTCACAGCCCCCAGGTGGGTGCTGTCAGGGGCGGTGCGCTCTTTCTCATAGCACAAACCCCACCCGGGGTTCTGAGAGCCCCCATACCCTGCCTGGGGCTCCCGAGGAAGGCAGGGAGCTTCCAAGGTCCCCATAGCAACCGAAGCCGAAGCGAGGGAGAGGCAGAGACAGACAGAGGCAGGACCCTGGAGACGGAGAAGGACGGGGGTCCCCTCCAGCTCATTCCAGGACCCCAGGCCTCCTCAGCCCCTTTTCTTTCCTCACTGGAGCCTGCCCTGCACAGCTGAGTTATGGCGGTTCTCTGTCCTGCCAGCTGATCTCTCCACCTGATGCTGTTTCATTTGATGGAAGCGACCTTGATCCCCGCCCCCCGACGAGGACAGCAGGAGTCAATGATGAAGCTTCTAGAATGTGCATGAAACATTGTCCTGTCTGAGGAAGGCACAGGCTCGGGCTGGAGACAGGGAGCAGCTCTGTGGTGGGTGAAGGAGGGGTCCCACCTGGCTCAGATTTGGGGGGAGCCCTCCCTCTCAGGGGCATAGCAGGAAGGAGTCTGGGAGGGGGTACCGCAGTGTGGGAGGTGTTGACTGCAGAAGGCAATGCCGGGAACGGAGGGGTGGGACAAGTCAAGAAATTCTTTGGAAATGCAGGTGGGTGGTGCCCATGAGTGAGGTCCCGGGCAAGGAGGCAGCAGAGCCCCGTCCCCGGGGAGAGGGCACCAGGCAGGGTAGGAGGAAAATGGAGCTGGTCATCCAGCCAGCAGTGAGGTGGCCTGAGGCTGAGGCCAGGGGGCCTGGGGCCAGCCTTTCCATCCCCTGTAGCCCTTAAAGAGTGGGCATGGTCTGTGAGGGAGAGGGATGCAGAGCCCCGCCTAGAAGGATGTCCAGGCCAGAGCAGCTCTCAGTAGCAGAGCCCCGGAGCGGAGAGGCCACGCTTGGCGTGTGTTCTGAGGTCTGGGATAGTCCTGGAAGTTTCACTCCAGGGAGGGCAGCTGATGCTTCGGGGCATTGGGAGGGACACCCAGGGCTTCAGATTCAGAGACCAGGATATCCTGACAGTGTCCCCTCTCCGCAGGGACTTTTGGACAAGCTACTTCACGAAAATCTCTTTCCATATCTGTAAGACAAGGGCAGCACTACCTCACTTCTTGGGATGTTGTGAGCGCTAGGGACCAGGCCCCACGTGCAAGCTGAAAAACAAAGCCTGCTGTTTTAAAGGAGCAGTTGTCTCTTTTCCAATGGGAAGAAATAGCTCAGAACAAGAACCCCACCGCTGTGACCGCAGTGCAGTGGAACTGTGGATCTGGCCCCTAAGCCCCAGCAGTGGGAGCAGCACGGGAGGCCCAGCCAGGCAGCACTCACTGGCCTTTGTGCATCCAAAACCGTCTTGGTGGGAGTGGAGAGCTGCCATGTCCCAGGTCAGTGCGGTGGGGAGAGAACCACACTCAGGTCTAGAGGTGGATAAGGCTTCATGAGGACATGAGATGGAATCGCCACTGTCACCAGCTCATTCATTCCTAGAGCTGCATCCTTGTTTTTAAAATAAGAGAAAAGGCCACCCAATGTGTCACAGATGTTTAAACTTAATTAGCAAACAAATACAAAACAGTGCCAGTTTAATTTACTGGACAAAGAAACAAGAACCCAGGAACAGTGAGTTTCAAACAGCAGCGAGAGCGGGTGTGAAATAAAGGACCACTTTGGAAGATCGTGTTATTGCCTTCCTGTCTTCACCAAGAAAGACATTTGTGATTTTTGAAAACTTCTACTTGAAATGTATTTTTTCTGCTTTCCCGAGGAAGCGGCACTACGTGTTCCTAGGCTTTCCTGTGACGTGGGTGCCAGTCTGGGATTGAAAACATCCTTGCATGCACTGCGGCTCCTTAGGGAGTCTGTTCCTGCCCTTGAGGCCTGGGCAGACCCTCCCTTGACACCCTCCCACCGTCTCCCACGACGCAGCAGAAATAAAACACAACTGCGGAAAGTCTCAGGCACCAAGAACTGTCCTCGTGTGGAGCATGGGACCTTTATTCGTTAAGACATCAGGCTCCAGACATGAACTTTCAGCAGAAGCACTTGCCAGGAGCAAATGGACAGAAAAGCTGGGATGAACAGCGCCCGGCAGCAATCACGGCCGGGCAAGGGTGCTCGGAGCTTTGCATCCCCTGGCCGGGGGCAGCTGGAGGTGCCTCAGAATGAGCATTCTGCAAACAGAGCAAAGGCCTGTGTGAACAGTCTCTCTCCACCCACGCTGCCCAGCTTCCCAAGGTCAAGGCAGGCTCCAAGGCCAGTGCCTAGTGCTGCCTCCTACCCTGAGTCACCAGGGAGTGTTGAGTCCCCACCACATGGGGGAATAGCCAAGATTCCCACCTCGGGTTACTAAGCGAGATAGTGGGACCCAGGGGTCAGGCAGATAACAAGTGAGATGGGCCTTGGCAGGGCCGTGGCTGGCACTCAGAGAGGAGAGTGTAGTTCCGGGATGAGGAGCTGAAGGAACAGGACCGGCAGTGGACAGTCGACAGACCCCTCTCTCTCCTGGCCTTCTCTGGACCCCCACCCCCACCCTGGACTTGCTGGGGAGGGTGGAGGGAGGCCCTGGGCAGGGCAGGGCAGTGGTCCATCATTGATCAGGCAGCCAGTGCCAGCAGGACTCAGCCTCCCGCGTTTCACCCTGGGACAATGGGCAAGAGAGGCCCCCTGGATGCTGGTTCCAGGAAGGTGCCTCACGCAGGTGCGGCCTTCGTGGGGCCTGAGCTGGCACTTGGACACGGCAGATGGCTTATAGCCGATCGCCCCACCCATGACGTGGGGCAGCTGAGCCTGGTGGATCCAGGGCCATCTGTTACCTGTACAGCACACAGGCTCTCCGCCCTTGGGGAGGGAACCCCCAGGGTGGTTGCCCTGCACCTGCCCTCCACCATGGCAGAGAGAGGGAGACGAGATGGCCCTTGTGGGGGGCAGAGTGGGGGAAGTGGGGTGTGGCACCGAGGCCTGACGCCCAGGGCTGGCACTGCCTGCCATCTGTGAAGGGGACGCCACAAATGACAAGACTCTGGTGGGGGTCCAGTTTGCAAAAACAGCCTGAAAGTCAGCCTGGCTTTCCACATCTATGTGTTTCCGCTTCTCTCAAGAATAGTTATTAAATTAGTTTCCTCTACATAATGCCATCATTTTGAACACCTTTTTGAAATGATTGCTTTTATGTTTTACACAAAGGGGACAGAAGAGGACAGCCCCTGGCCATGGCTGCCCTGGGCTTGAAGCCTCTACGCTGAGGCCTTGGTGCAGGTGTGTGTGGCTTCCCGGGGACCTCGTGCCTCCATCTCCAGCCCAGAGAGGACAGGGAGGCCCTGAGACCCCTGCCTTATGGCGCCAGGCCCAGACCGCGATGCTGTCACTCAGGCCTTACCTCCTTGTTCCTGCAGGGGTTTGAAGCACCAAGGTACTCCAGGGATGCTGGAGTCAAAGCAGCAGCCCCGGTTGTTGCACTGCTCGGGGGTGACCTGGGGGTAGCCGCAGTCCACCCTGTCCTTGGCCGGCACGGCACACTGGTTTGCAGCTGTCCCAAACAAAGCCCTGTCAGCTGTCAGAGCCCTTACTGGGCTGCAGTGAGTGTGTTTGCTTCACTTTGCAAGCTTGCATCCTCCCGCTCCCACCTCCAGAGTTCAACCACTGCTGAAACCCTCACTCCTAGGAAGATGGGCTTTCCCTGTGAATATTTGCATCCTCCTGCTCCCACCTCCTGAGTTCAACCACTGCTGAAACCCTCACTCCAATGAAGACAGGCTTTCCCTGTGAACATTTGCATCCTCCTGCTGCCCCTCCTGAGTTCAACCACAGCTGAAACCCTTGCCTTTAGGAAGATGGGCTTGCCCTGTGAATATTTAAAGAGAAGCAGTCTGTTAAATGCTAAACTTGGGGACTCTGGCCATTTGCCTACGCGTCTCTCTCCTTGGCACGCTCTTATCTTCTCAGGAAGTCACATACGGACCTGGGTCCCTTCCAGCTGGTAGGAACCCCTGGGGAATCCAGGGTCCCCTGAACCTGGAAACAAAGTTCCCCTTCCCTGTTTGACCAACAAAACCTTGCCCCTTTGTTTTAAGTGAAAAACGTGATGGGAGACACACACGCCATAGAGATCACTGCAACGCATGCTGCCTGCTTTTCATTTTTTTCTGCATCTCCCTTCCCCAAATTGTTGAGCATGTCCCACCATCCCTGGACATCCTTCAGTCCCCAATATTTTCATTTTTCAGGCAAGCCTCTATGTCTGTGTGTGCAGCAGAAGTTCACCTCGTTTCATTAATGAACTGGGTATTTTCTTAGGAAAATAGAAATCATGTGGTCTCTTAAATTCCCTTCTATTGCTCTCAGTCTGTAATTGCTTATCCTCACGGTGTCCAAATTTCGCTCACACTGGAATCAGCTGCAGAGCTTTAGAAATGACTGACGTTGGCTGGGCGTGGTGGCTTATGCCTCTAATTCCAGCACTTTGGGAGGCCAAGGCAGGAGGATCACTTGAGGCCAGGAGTTTAAGACCAGCTTGGTCAACATAGCGAAACTCCGTCTCTACTAAAGATACAAAAAATTAGCTGGGCATGGTGGTGCCTGTAATCCCAGCTGCTCGAAGCCTAGGAACAAGAATTGCTTGAACCTGGGAGGCAGAGGTTGCAGTGAGCTGAGATTGTGCCACTGCACTCCAGCCTGAGTGACAAAGCGTGGCTGTATCGAAAGAAACTGAGGCCTGGCTCTCACCCGCAGATGACCTGATGTAACTGGTGTGCCCCAGGCATTAGGATTTTTTTTTTGAGACGGAATCTCGCTCTGTCTCCTGGGCTGGAGTGCAGTGGCCGGATCTCAGCTCACTGCAAGCTCCACCTCCCGGGTTTACGCCATTCTCCTGCCTCAGCCTCCCAAGTAGCTGGGACTACAGGCGCCCGCCACCTCGCCCGGCTAGTTTTTTGTATTTTTTAGTAGAGACGGGGTTTCAACATGTTAGCCAGGATGGTCTCAATCTCCTGACCTCGTGATCCGCCCGTCTCGGCCTCCCAAAGTGCTGGGATTACAGGCTTGAGCCACCGCGCCCGGCAGGCATTAGGATTTTTAAAGCTCTCCAGGTGATGCTAATGGGCTGCAAGTTCAGGAACCCCTGCCTTTGACCCTACTCAGAAGACACCCAGATAAAAGCCATACCCTCATTCCTTCAAACTTGGGTTAAAGGAGCAGCCACGCCCCCGCCGCAGGGTTGCTATGCAATGGCTAAATGAACCTTGTGCCTGTAGGTATTGACAGTGTTCTGAAGTCAGGGTTTTTTTCCTGCATCTTCTTTGTAAATGTGGAAACAATGCATAAAGACCTATATTGTAATTTAGAAATCTCCGGCAAAGATGGCTACGGGGTCATAGGGGATGGGCTCAGGCTCAAAGCCTGATTTCAACACAGACTGGGCAGAGCTGCCTTAGATAAGTTGTTAACTTTCTCTGAGCCTCGATTTCCTTGTCTGTGAAATGGTGACAATAAACACCCACTTCATAGGACTAGCGCAGGAAAAAGTCTATATGTGACAGGTGGCCATTATTACATGAATGCAGAATCCCCCCTTATCCTGGATCCCTTCCCTTCCTGCCCACCCTGCTACCGGGGCAGTCAGAGCGGTACTCACACAGGCCCACGTACTCAGCAGAGCTGGAGGACACCAAGGCCAAGACCAGCCCCAGCATGCAGAGCGCTCTGGCCGCCATGACTACCATAGGCTCCGGGATGCAGCTCAGGACACACTTCATGGTCCAGGAGGCCTCATTTTATGCCCCAGTGTTTGCACAGCAGCTCTGGATTGTTTGCTTGGGGAGGGCTCTCCCTCCTGGCTCTGGCTGCTCCTGTACTCTCCTGCATGCCTTTGTCAAGCTCCCAGACAGTTCTTCTCTCTCAAAGGGGAGAGGTCAGTTCAGCCTCCACTGTTTTGGCAGCAAGCAGTGAGGGCGGAATCCAGTTCTGGTTACGGGTCCTCTGCTGGGGAGCAGACGTGTGTGAATCACCCTCCTAGCCTGGCCTGGTGCAGGGTGTGGGAGCCATGTGGGGCTGCAGGACCAGGACGTGGTGTCCATCTTAGCCTCCCAGCCAGGAGCCCTCAGAACACCCCTGGTCCCACGACAAGAGAGCCCCAGGCTGCTCCATCCCAGATCAGCCTTGGAGACAGGCACTCTGAGTGAGTCAGGACCCTACAGCTCTCTCACAACTCCTGAAACGCAGGGATTTCTTGTCTTTCTTTTTTGCTTTCTCCCCTAAAATTTATTAACCACATTTTAATAAGTGGATGAAATGAATTGATTGAAAATATGTTAATAAGAACATGGCACATGTAATTGATTTTTAAAATCAAATAATTCAAAACAGCCTCTCCTATTCAGAGGCATCTATTGTGAACACTTTCTTAAATATCCTTCCAGAAATTTTCTCTCTGGATCTAAGCACTTTTTGTGGGGGGAGGCCGGGGGGAGACAGGGTCTTGCTCTGTTACCCAGGCTGGAGTGCAGTGGTGCAATCTCAACTCACTGAGACCCCTGTCCCCATGGGACTCAAGTGATCCTCCCACCTCAGCCTCCTAAGTAGCTGGGCCACAGGCGTGTGTCCAGCTAATTTTTCATAGTTATTTTAGAGACCAGCTGTCGCCATGTTGGCCAGACTGGTCTCAAACTCCTGGAGTCAAATGATCTGCCTTCCTTGGCCTCCCAAAGTGTCAGGATTACAGGCGTGAGCCACTGCACCCGGCCACATTTTTAACACAAACAGGAACTGCCTCTCCATCTTTGCCCAGCGTGCTCTTTTAGAAACTAAAGACTACATCTGAAGAATTGTTTTATAACAACATATCAGATGAGACAGCGATGATTATATCCATTTTCCAGAGGAAGAAACTAAGACTCAACATTTCCGGTGCCTGTCAGAGGTTACTCCAGTATCCCTGCTATAGCCTGTATTTAACCCACTCCCAGGACCCTAAGCCTCCGCCCTTGGCATCCGCAGCACCCCCAACCCCCAACCTCCTACAGTGCACTGGCTGGTTGTGGGCAAGAGACTAATCTCATTCCAGGAAAACGGGTTCCTAGATTTTGTGTTCTCCGTGTTTCTTTTTCAGGGAGGCATTTTGATGACCCCCACTGACCCTTCCAGGAGCCTCTGTCTGAAGGGTGGACTTGGTTTATCACACCAAGAAATGGGAGCGCCTGGCCGCTCGGATTTAGCCTCCAACTGGGGTCCCTGGTGGTGTGTGCAGGGAGGCTCTGCGCTGCCAAGGGTGCGTCCACAAACTACCCTTCCCCGAGTGACCCATGGGAGCCCGAAGGCGCATGTGCTGGGCACCAGGATGTGTCCCACCCTGTGACTCCCAGGTCCCGCCTTGTGTTCAGCAAGCCCTTTGTGGATGGATTTGAGGGCCCCTCACCTCTGGTGTGCCGCTCCTGCTGAGGCCAATGAAGGAGGAAGAAGGAAAAAGCATTGTCTGCCTTGTTTTCAGGGCACTCACTTTTTCTGGGAGACAGTGAACCCAGGTTCATCCATGGACAGCAGGATTTTCATGTTATTAAAAGGGTCATTGTAGGGGACATCCTGGGGTATCTGGTGAGAGCTCTCTGCCTTCCCACTGCTCATAATACCCAGAGGCCAGGCCAGGCCGTGGTGCAGGGCTGAGTTCCAGGAGGGTGCAAACACCCCAGGAACAGACTGCTGTCCCTCCGGCCCATGATCTGGCAGGGAAGGACCCCTGCAAGGGGCTTCTGCAGTGCTGTGGTCTCCACCTGCTGCACTCAAAATTGCCTGGAGTGGGGAGAATATCAATGCCTGGGCCCTGCCCCAAAGGGTGGTTCTGCCGCCTGTGATTCTTCTCTGCGGCCAGCACCGAGAACCGTTCTGGGCTTTGCTTCGATTTAACTCCGTAAATGTTGACTGAGCCCCTACTGCCCACACCCAGGGTTTAGGGCTCGGAAAGGAATAACAAAGGTGACACATTCTTGTCCTTGAAAAGTCGTCCCTGCAAAGGGAGACGGGATCATGTCAGAGTTAAGATGGTGAAGCCGAGACTGGGTCCCAAGTCCTGCACTGCCTGACCTCGGGCAAGTGACTTCCCATCTGTACCTCAGTTTCCCTACCTGTCGCAGGGTGCTCACCCCACAGAACAGCATGAAGTGGTGCTGCACAGCCCAGTCAGGTGCCTGGGACACACACTGACCACCTGCTGGGTGTGCTGGATCAGCCACGACGTCAGAGGAGCGGATTCCTGGTAGGAGCAACCGCTATGGCGAGGGGGCCAGAGCTGGGTCCCGGCAGGTGGAGACGCACAGGCTTCTCAGAGAAGGGGGATTTGAGCTGGGCCTCTGGAATGGGGATGGGGAGGCCCGTGTGTGTCCCCTCTCTCTGTTCTAGGAGACCCCTCCCCAGGAGCCCTGGGCTGTGTACAGGAACAGAGGATGGCACGGGAGAGCCCACCCTGCCTTCCAGAGCCTGCATTCCTGTCGCCTTCCCCAGCCTCCCTGTTCGCCTGGGGGAGTTCAAGTTCCAGAGACAAAGGAGAGCTATTGTCAGAGCTGTAGGCCGTGGGGCACTGGGCGTCGGGCCCCACCCAGACAGGTGGCTGCCCTGGACAGCCCAAGACCTGGGGGTGAGCAGGACTCTCCCTTTCCTCCCTGGGAGCTGCATCCCGCATCCCTGTAGCAGCCTCTTCAGCCATGTGTGGTGTGGGCCGTCCTGAGAGCCCTGCAAATCCCTCTGGCCCTGGGCTTTGTGCACTGGTGTCTGAAGGAAGGGCAGGGGCTCCTGGATGGGTCCAAGAAGAAGACAGTCTGGTCCCCCATGCCGGGGCTGCAACCTTTCACCTCCTGGACACACGGTCATTGTCACGTGCATGGAAGGAGCACAAGCTGAGCCTGGGTCCCAGGTCAGGCACTCGGCCTGCAGATGCGGGAGCCCCAGAATATCAGGCAGAGCCCCTGCCCTCAGAGCTCACAGGCTGGCGAGGAGGAACAAGCCTTCAAGCTTGAATTGTGGTGCAGTATGATTACAGCTGGCAGAGTGGGCTGAAATCTAACTAGGTCTTGAGGAATGAGTACAAGTTCACCAGATGGGAGGGGTGAAGGTCAGCACATTTTGTTTTGTTTTATTTTATTTTATTTTATTTTTTTATTTTGAGGCAGAGTTTCACTCCTGTCACCCAGGCTGGAGTACAGTGGTGCCACCTCAGCTCATTACAACCTACACCTCCCAGCCTCAAGAGATCCTCTTGCCTCAGCCTCCCGAGTAGCTGGGATTACAGGTGCATGCCACTACACTTGGCTAATTTTTGTATTTTTAGTAGATACAGGGTTTCACCATGTTGGCCAAGCTGGTCTCGAACTCCTGACTTCAGGTGACCCGTCGGTCTTGGCCTTCCAAAGTGCTGGGATTACAGGCGCACGCCAGCACATCTGGCTAAGTTCTGTATTTTTAGTAGGACCGGGGTTTCACCATATTGACCAGGCTGGTCTCGAACTCCTAACCTCAAGTGATTCGCCCGCCTCAGCCTCCCAAAGTGCAAAGGGGCAGGTAAGGCCATAACACAGACTACTTTGCACTACTAACTCACTGCCCCACAGGGAACTCAGAGTTGATGTGGCATGTGCAGGTTATAGGGTCTGCATCACTGCTCGGTTTTCTGGTATTGTCACTCAGTTACTCACGCAGCAGACAGTCCGATGGAGGAAGGAGGTAGGAAGTCGTGCTAATCAGCACCCCTGGGTGGCCCCGGGCCGCACGCCTCCCAGGAGCACCCTGCTGCCCAGCTGTCTCTCGGTCTGCAGCTGCCGCGGGTGCCGCCCTCCCTCTGCACAGAACTTCCTCCTGCCTCCCCGAGAGAGGCTCGCAGACCCTTCCTGAGTCATCACGACCTGAATGTAGGTGCTTTGGGGAGGCAAACGCAGTGACCTCTGTACAGGAACAGAGGATGGCACAGGAGGCCCACGCTGCCTTCCAGGGTGTCTTGACCCACAGTACATTGAGGACAAATGGGGGTGGGGGACCAGGAGCAGCGCAAATCCCACCACCAAGTGTGGAACAGGAAGGTGAGAACACAGAGCGGCCCAGTGGGCTTGGGAGGGGGCATGGGCTCCAGGGTTCCCTTGCGCAGCTCAAGGAGCACTTGGTGATGTTTCAGCCACTCGTCTTGAGAAGGAGTCACTCTAAACCCAGAGCGTCTGTGGGGTTGGGACCATTGCATCAGCCCCACGTGCAAGGGACAGGAAAGGTTCCCAGAAAGGCGTGGACCGATGGCCAGAAATAACTCAGCTGACCGCCATGGACAGGAGCGCCTCCTCACCCACAGTCCCACGTGCTGGACCCAGACGGTCCCTTCCTGGGCAGCCAGACCTGCTCAACCAGGAAGCAGAGCCCGGGAGGAAGGTGCAAGGCCCTCGCTCAGGCACCAGAGGCACAGTGTCACCTCACCTTCCGTGCGATGCACTCCAGTCTGCAGTCCTGCACTGAGCCAGTCCTGGGCTGACAGCTGGGAGCTCCTCTTGTACCAGACCAGGGCTGATGGCATGCAGTTCTCACAGACAGTCCCTGAATGCATTGGTGCCAGCAGCCAAGTTCAACAGCCCCAGACAGTACAGGAGACCCCGTGGGGATCCAGGTCCTCCCACCACCAGGCTGGGAAGCCACAGCCGCTCTCGGCCTTCAGACTTGGCTCATACCTGTGAGCCAAGCCTTTGCCACCAAGTGATCCCCAAGTACACTGAGTTGAAGGGTGTCCTCCCCAAAATTCATGTCCCTCCTGAAACCTCGGAATGTAACCTTATTTGGAAATAAGGTTTTTGCAGTTGTAATTAAACTAAGATAAGGTCTAGATCAAGCTTGTTCAATGTGAGGTCTGTCTGCCACATGCAGCCCAGGAGGGCTTTGAAGATGGCCCAACACAAATCCATAGACTTTCTTAAAATGTTATGAGATTTTTTGCAATTTTTTTTTTTTTTTTTTTTGGCTCATCAACTATCATTAGTGCATTTGATGTGTGGCCCAAGACAATTCTTCTTCTGGTATGACCCAGGGAAGCCAGAAGACTGGACACCTGGGTCTAGATGGATCTGCTTGCCATCTGGCCTGGTCTAGATGGAGTAGGGTGGGCCCTAAATCCAACCTCACTAGTGTCGTTATAAGAGGAGAAGAAACACTGAGACACAGGGGTGAAGATGTGAGCACAGACGCGGGGGGAGGCCACGTGGCAATGGCAACTGATGTGCCTGCAAGGTAAGGAGGCCAGGGATTGCGGCACCCCCAGAAGCTGGAAGAGGCAGGCAGGACCCTTCCCTGGAGCCCTCAGAGGGAGGAGGCCCTGTGACACTTTGACCTAGGACTCCTGGCCTCCAGATCTGGGAGAGAATAAACAAGAATAAACGTCTGTTGTTTAAACCACCCAGCTTGCAGTGTTGGTTATGGTGGCCCAGGACCCTCACACACAAGGGGCACCTGGCAGCAGGGTCTGTTCAGCTTGTGCTTTCTGGGGTGAGGGGAGGGGGAGAGTAAGGACACGTTGAAAGATCCCAATGGTTTGTCTCACGATGACCTCTCCCTTCCTGCCCTGGCCTGGCTCCCTGGGGCCCTGGACGAGCTCTGCCCGGGTGTTCAGTGTCCCCCGCAACCAGGACCATGGGTCCACTCGGCCACCTGGATGCCTTTGACCCCACACATCGCCAGGCCTCGGCCTTTGTCCTTTCCGGCACCCATCCGATTGCTGGTCTCCACGAGTCCCTGGCTATCATCAATCCCCAGACATGTACTGGATCCCTTCCCAAACTCCCCTGTCACCAGAATTATTCCCAGTGGAGTCTTTTGTTCCCATTTCCTTGTCTCAGAGGAGGCTAAGACAACACTGGCTGGTGAGGGCTGAGGGACTCTCGCTTCCTGGTGGGGCCTGGACTGGGCTCTGCCCAGTGGAGGGCAGGGCATGTGGCAGCTCAGGGCAGAGCCGAACAGAGAGGCGGCCCTGGGAGAGGTTGTCAAAGGCAGGACACTTTTGAGACGAGTGAGTGGGGGTGCTGTGAACAATGGTGCCAGGACAACAGGTGTGAAGGCAGTGTCCCTGGCAAGCTGGGACCAGTACCACCTGCCAAGAGGGCATTCCACAAGCCCCCCACTGGGCTGCAGTCATTTCCAGAGATGTGAACACTGTGGGACTAGGGCAGAGAGAGGAACAGGCACTCCCCCAGCTTTGGAAACAGAGACACCGTCAGGTGATCCCAACAAACGTGTGGCATAGCGTCATGCCCTGACATATGTGGTCGTGCACAGACGGGGAAGGTACGTGGATGCATGTGTGTGCACCTGGCCCTGCAGTGGGCTGGGGAGCTGAGGAGCCACACAGCACTCACAGGGCCAACAGCAGCACTGAGTGTCTTTATTTTTGTCTCCTATTCAGTGGGGATTGGTCCCTTCTCTTTTGGAAAGAAAAGTCAGATAATCTTATGGTCTCCAAAGTCACAAAACACAGTTGCCATTTAGGAGTTGACATGTCCAGTCCCATATGACAATCAGAATTCTGAACTTGACTTAAGATTAGATGTTTTCATTTGATGCAATAAAGGAATTAGTGATCATTATTAGCATAGGGTGGATCTTTGAGTGTGTATCTCTACGTATATGACACACACATGGATATAAATATTTACATGTATCAGTATCTCTTCAAGGTACAGACTGAAATATTACATATAATGTGTGGGATTGCCTTCAAAATAATTCAGGAAGGATAATTAGAGGTAGTAAGTATAGATAAAACAAGATTGGCCGTTAAGTTGATACTTGTTGAAACTCGTTGATGGGGGTTCATCATACTATTATCTCTACTTTAGTATATGTTTGCAATTTGCCATAATTAATAAGTTGAACCCTCTCCCTCTCCCTGCCTGCTGCTCCAGGGGTAGGAACAGTGGCTGGGGCAGGGGCAGGGCAGGGGGGAGTAAGGGGAACAGGGAATGGAAGCTCTTCCTGTATTGGACTGGTGTTTTCCTGGCTGGCTCCACTTTCTCTGGACGCATCAGGTGCTTGAAACAAACGCCTTATCTCATGTGCTACTTCCGGGGGCTCTTCGGGGATTCCTCATCTGCAGATCCTTTAACGCTGGGGATGCACTTTCCACTAGCTCATCAATTCCCGTCCCCAGGAATGTGGTGCTGTCTTTAGCTTCTCTGAGAAGATGTCTGCTCTCACCTCAAGTGACTCTCTTTTACAAAATCTAGGATGACGGACACAGTTCTCTTGAGCTCCATAGCTTACCTGTGGTTCACTGGACACATTCATGCATGCTTCACCCCAACACACTCCTGGATGCAGGCAGATCCCAACGGTTCGTCCTGTTCCTTACTAGTCCCCAGGAGTCAGACACTGGTGTCCTGTAGCCTCCAACCATGATGGACACACACCAAGCTCTCTTGGTGGTCCCACTAAGACCTCATTCCTAAGACCTGAGTCTAGAGACGGGCACACCCCACCCTCACCCCTTGGGGCAAGATGACAGTGAGAGAGACTCACAGCATATCAGCAACTCCTTAAAAATTCTCACACATAGCATTTTCTACAAAATTCCCTTCCCTTAAACCTTTTGTAGCATCAGTAGAGGCAAAATACTGAAGAGTCATCTAACAATTCTCAACCACATTGTTTTTGATATGTCATGGTCTATCGTCTCACTTTGAAACATGACATCTACTGTTTCTTGATGTCTCAGCTAAACCTCCACTCCAACACCCAGAACACCAAGAGCTCTCACTGTATTTGTTCATCGTGTTACAGGAAAGGGTCCCGATCCAGACCCCAAGAGAGGGTTCTTACATCTCGGGCAAGAAAGAATTCACGGCAAGTCCACAATGCAAAGTGAAGGTAAGTTTATTAAGGAAGTAGAGGAATAAGAGAGTGGCTACTCCATAGACTGAGCAGCCCTGAGGGTTGCTGATTGCCCATATTTTATGGTTATTCTTGATGATATGCTAAACAAGGGGTGGATTATTCATGCCTCCCCTTTTTAGATCGTCTAGGGTAACTTCCTGACATTACCATGGCGTTTGTAAACGGTCATGGTGCTGATGGGAGTGTAGCAGTGAGGATGACCACAGGTCAGTCTCGTGGCCGTCTTTCTTGGTTTGGGTGGGTTTTGTCCCACTCCTTCACTGCAACCTGTTTTATCAGCAAGGCCTTTATGACCTGTGTTTTGTGCTGACCTCCTATCTCATCCCGTGACTTAGAATGTCTTCACCGTCTGTGAATGCAGCCCTGTAGGTTTCAGCCTTATTTTACCCAGCTCCTATTTAAGATGGAGTTGCTCTGGTTCGCATGCCTCTGACAATTAGATTCTGTATTTAGATATAAAACCCAAAGACAGGGGTCTAAATTTGTTTCTTGAGGGCTCCTACTGGGCAGATAACTGTGACAGACTCTGGTGAGAGAGAACAAAGCCAAAAAATGTGTAGCTCCTTCCCCTGAGAGACTTGGGAGTACAAGGGAAGACTAGATGTACAGACAAGTTATGGACTTTACTAAAGGACCTGAAAGAAGAACTGAGGAAGCAGAGATGTGCCTATTCATGGATGAGAAGACCGTGGATTCTAAAGGTGGTAATTTTCTCAAAATAAACTACATATTCAACTTATTTTCTATCAAAGTCTCAAAGGGAGATTGTGATTAAATGTCACAAACTGACTTTAGGATTTAAATGAAAAGATAAAGCACCAAAAATACCTAGTAAAAGTTTAAAGAACAGTTCATAGGAAGAGGAAAAGAAGAATCAGAAGATGTCTGTCCTATCTGACATTGAGACTGATTACAAAACTACTGTGTTTAAAGCAGGGCAGTACGGGCGCAGGGATAAAATCAGACAACTGGAACAGAACAGAAAGGTCAGAAATAGATGCACACACATAAGAAAATGTGGATAATATATTTGATATCAATGGGGAAACAGGACAATTGAATAAATGGTAACACGACAGTTATCCGTATTTTAAAAAGACAAATTTAGATCCTCACCTAATGATGCTAAGCTATTTTTAATTATCTACATTGAGAAAGTTAAATTTAGAACCACAATTTAAGAATCCCTTAACAAGTTTTCCTCTCTGCCCTGGCCTGGCTTCCTGGGGAGCTGGACGAGCTCTGCCTGGGTGCTCAGCGCCCCCCAGCCAGGACACTTAGTACTGCGGTCGGTCCCGTTTGTGCTGTGTGGCTGCTCAGCTTCCTGACCCATTGCAGGGCCAGATGCACACACATGCATTCATGTATGTGCATGACCATCTGTGCATGACCACGTATGTCAGAGCATGACAATATGCCACATTTGTGTTGGGATTGCCTGTCTGTGTTTCCATGCCCAAAACTGGGAGAGTGCCTGTTCCTCCCCTCTGCGGGAGCACCTGTTCCTCCGTCTGGGGGGGGCGCCTGTTCCTCCCTCTGGGGGAGCGCCTGTTCCTCCATCTCGGGGGGCACCTATTCTTCCATCTGGGGGGGCTCCTGTTCCTCCCTCTGGGGGAACGCCTGTTCCTCCGTCTAGGGGAGCGCCTGTTCCTCCCTCTGTCCAAGTCCCACAGTGTTCAAAGTGAATTAAAGGCCCAAAGGGAAAAGTAAAAGTGGAGATGGTCAACAGCTCGTACTAGACCATGTCCTTCTTGATGGAACAAGGAAAACTCTGAAAAAGCACAAAGCAAGGGCCTGATGGCGCCGGAGAGTGAGAAAAACAAACCAAGCACAGCTGTCTGAGCTCCTGGAGGGGAGCTGACCCTGGGAGAAGGAGAAGGAATGCTGCAAATTTACTTCTGTGTGGGGTTTTGCCTGAAGGTAGGTTACAGTGGATGTTGTATAGTTGCGGGTAAAATAACACCAATGGAAACCTGCAGTCCTTCTAGGCTGCAGAATCACTGTACTGAAAAAAGCGCAAACCCAGCTGCAGGAAAGTGGAGGAATCCCAGAAACGAGAAAGCCAGAGAGGAGAAGCTCCGAATTCTGTGTGAAAACCATTCCCCTGTCTCTGTCTGACCCGTGAACAATCCACATACAGGACAGACTCTGGCTGAAGATGAAGAAACTGAAGTTCGAGTGACACCCAAGAAGCAGAGCTTGATATTTGAATCCAACGGAGACGTTGTCCTGTTCAAACAAACATACAAAACAAATATACGAGCAAACACAACTATCTTCAGAGGAACAGAACAGAATCTGCATTCCCCACAACATAACAATACAATGTCCTGGCCACAATCCAAAATGACCAAACGCACAACAAACAGGAATGTGTCAAATGTGTCATGCGTTCTGAAGAGAAAAAAAAAGGCATCAACCTGAGATGACCCAGACATTGCAGTGATCAGATAAAGATTTTAAGACAATTAGTAAAAGTATGCTTGAGGAAATGAAGAACTATGTGCTTATAGTGTATGTAAAAATAGAAAATCCCAGAAAAAGAAAATTTAAAAACTGTATAAAAATAACCAGGTAGAAAGTATAGAACTGAGGGAGGTCAGGTGTGGTGACTCATGCCTGTAATCCCAGCACTTTGGGAGGCTGAGCCGGGTGGATTACCTGAGGTCAGGAGTTGTATATTAACTTTGTTTCCTGTAACCTTGTTTTAAATAATTTTTCATAGATTTTTTAAAGGATGTTCTAACATAGCACAAATCATGAAGGTGCAGTGGATAAATCTGACTCAATTACAATTAAGGATATCTATTCATCAAGACATGACCGAGGAGTAAAAAAAAGTCGAGTCATGAACTAGGAAAAGATATTTGAAACCCATATAACTGACAAAGGATTGCTATACAGGATAGGTAAAGAACTCCTTCAAACCAGTGAGAAAAAGACGAGTAACATGATTTTTAAAATACACAAATAGGATTGCCACTGAAAAGAAAAGCTAGGTAGTCAATAAGGATGTGGAAAGAAGCTCAACCTCACAAAAAGTCAGGGAATTACAAATAAACCGATGTTAAAATATCACTTTACTTAACATCAGATTGCGCTGATCACCAAATGTCTACAAATTGTGGAGAAATAGGAACTCTTATGCAAATCTGGCAAAAGGGTAATTGACACACCTTCTTTGGCAAGCATTTTGACAACATCCAGTAAATTGAAGAAGTCCATATTGTTTTGATAGAAAGAAATTGGCAACAGTATACCTAGTTGCCTATCAATAGGGGACTGAATCCCATGGAATATTATACACATGTCAGAATGAATGAAGCAGATCTATTTGTATTAATGCAAATACATTTCAAAAGTTAAAAATAAGATATAAGTTGAAAAGGTTGCATACAGGATGCCATTTCTGATTATTTTAAAAAAACAACAAAATAATACCATGTATGGTTTATGGGTATGCACGGGAATAAAGCCCACTGACTTGGGAAGAGTGACTAATTCTGGGGAGGGAGGAAAAGGATGGATTAAGGGAGCACTTTTATGATTTTATTTCTTTTTAAAATGAGAGGCATTTTTAAAGTGAGAGGCATCAAGGCGAGAATAACTGACAAGTTGATGAGTCTGGGTAGCACGTATATAGATGACACTACATTAGATACCATTCAAGGACAGGCGTTTGACATATGACTGTTTACATTTTTCTTTAAAGAAATCCAAATAACGCAGATGATGTGGGCAGCAAGTCCCAGCTGCTGGGTGTGAGAGACGCTGGCAGAAGCCAGCCCTGAGGCTGGGACTGGCATATGAGTCCTGGTCTAGGGGCTGTTCTCATGCTTCATCCCGGTTGCTTGGCCAATACCCCAGGGGTTTATCTGGCCAGGGATGGGGAAGGGACCACTGATAGGGCAGGAGCATCACTGTCTTGGACAAGCACTGCCATTTTAAAGTTCACCTTGATCAAAAACTGCCTAATGGTTAAGGCTAAGGTTAGCATGACCATAAACCACAAATGACATCTTCAACCAGAAACTTTCCAACCATAAGAAATATACCTCTCCCCGACCAGAGGCACCTCCCTTCCAGCCAGAGACAGTCCAACCCCGCCATAAACTTGTCCTCGACACAGAAACATTCCAAGCTTGTGATAAGCTCTCTCTCATCCTAAAACCAATAAATACTCTTAGTCTGTAAGACAGAACACTCCTGACGGAAAATATCCAGAAGCCCCTCTTTATTTTGGAGAATAAACCTGTCTTTGACTGTTGAGCCACTTTTTGCGTTTCTTTCATCTTTCTTTAACTCTTACAACCACTTTTAAATCCCAGCAGCATCCAACTTGATGGCAAATAAAAGTCTTAAGTCCTTTCACATTTTAAAATTTTAATTCCCAAGTCTTTGGACCCCTGCAGTGCAATCTCAGCTTTCTCTCTGTATTAGCAGAGCCGACAGATCCACCTGAGGGTGAGTGCCTGACTGTGCCCAGGGCAAGCAGGGGCTCGAACTAGAGAGGGAATTAGCATCCCAGTGGGGAAGCACTAGAAAGAGTCGATGTTTAATGCAAGTAATCCCTGGATCAAATGTGCCATGGGTGTGTCACTCATGCCGTGCCCCAGCTCATCCCTCCCTCAAAGTATGTCAGAGAACATAAACTAAAGATTATTTTTCTGACTTCTGGAAAATGACCATTACTTTATTCAAAGAGAAGAAGGGTCATTGTTGGCTGCTCACTGCTAGAGGAGAAGAAATGGTCTCTTCGATTTTTCATGGGAATGTAGAAATAGAATGGTCAGAATTGAAAGTACCTTACGTCTCATAAAATGCAACCATAGCTGGTGCCTAATCCCACCACATTCTCTGCAGTTGTTAGCCTAGATGACTAGAGAGTAGTTTCTAGGGAATTCAAAAGAAATTGAAAGCAGGGCCCACCCTTAAGAAATATGTTGTCTACCGGCCGGGCGCAGTGGCTCAAGCCTGTAATCCCAGCACTTTGGGAGGCCGAGATGGGTGGATCACGAGGTCAGGAGATCGAGACCATCCTGGCTAACATGGTGAAACCCTGTCTCTATTAAAAAAATACAACAAAACTAGCCGGGCGAGGTGGCGGGCGCCTGTAGTCCCAGCTACTCAGGAGGCTGAGGCAGGAGAATGGCGTAAACCCAGGAGGCAGAGCTTGCAGTGAGCTGAGATCCGGCCACTGCACTCCAGCCTGGGCGACAGAGCGAGACTCTGTCTCAAAAAAAAAGAAATATGTTGTCTACCAAAACAAAAACATGGTGGGACTGTCAGAACTGCAAACTGACTGTATAAGATGGCCCAGATGAAAACCACACATGACTTCTGGAACCTCACTCTGGGGCTCCCCTGTTTGTGCAGAGAAAAGGATGATTTCCCTGTGTGGAGGAGGAGCCCCTCACAGTCGGCCACCTTTCCAGGGCTGGTGTCCACAGGACTCTGGGTGGTTTGTGCTAAGGGTGCCCTGTGGACATTTCTTGGGTTTGTGGCAGGCATGCCTCTCACTTGACTCTTCCTACTCACCATCAGCTCCATGTTTTAAAGGATGCTTTTTCCCTGCTGTAATGTATTCACCTCATTAACTGTTTACTCCATCCGGGAACTGAAAGCAAAGTGTGAGATCACAAAGTATGGCAACATCTTCAGGCAAGAGCCTGCCTTAATTGCCAATGCCTCCCCTTGGCTCTTCATGATAGAGGCAGCCCATGTTCTCAAGACTCATAATAGCCCTGTTGTGCACATCAAATGGCAGAAAGCTAAATACCAATTCTCATTAATACGTTATTCCTACTTCCGTGGCACTCACGTGATATCTTGTTTTTCAATGTCTTAAGGAGTTTTACCAAAGAGTTAAAATTTGTTGAGTTCCTGTAGCTATAAATATTATTGAACAAAGAATATCAGTCAATATTTATTTAACATCCACTGTGTGCACAGCCTTCAGTCCAGGTGCTGTGGGAGGTTACAATAGAAGAAGATGATATGATCGGTGTTGATAAGAAAACTGCGGTCGTGGAGGCATCATAAACTCCAACTCAGCCTCCAGCATTATGAAATCCATGGAGCATTCGTATCGATATGGCATGTCCTCTAGCAGCTCAATGTATTAACAGGGGTTGAGAAGGTAAATATGGTCATTTAAAAAATTAATTCACAGATACACGTACAGTCAACAGGGAGGAAAAAATATGTGGTGTTTAGGCCTCAAAGTTAGCACAATACTCCTCCTAGCAGAAGAAGTCTTAAAGGGAAAGGAGACTCTGAACTGGGCTCTGCCAGGCAGAGGTGATCTGATGGAGTCCATGGAGATGTGTTACTTGAGAGGTGAGAAAGAGGATAATAAATGGAGATGCAACAAGAAAATGCCTTTCTCCAGGGCAGCAGGGCAGGGCCAGACAGTCCTGAGATTCAGAGTAGAAATGGTGGATGATGCCCTGGACAGCCCCTGGGCAGAAGAGTACTTGGCTTCCAGATAGCAGCTGCTCAAGAACCCAAGGCACAGTGGCCATGACCTGGGCTCTTCACTTTCCTCTGCCCTCTTAGGTTCTTCAGCTGGAGTCTGCAAATTAAACTTGTTAAAAAGGAAGATTAACAGGAGAAACAGAAAACAAACTTGATTTGATATTGATATTTTAATTTTTATATGCATAGAGACCTTCATAGAAAAAAAGTGAAGATCCCAAGAAGTGGTGAGACCTAGGGGTTTATATACCATTTTAACAAAAGGTAATAAATTATGGAGAAGTGATAAGGTGAAGGGAAAGACATTTTGACTCCTAGAAGTGGGAAATTGTGGGAAGGTAAATATCTGAGGGAAACTAATGAAGATGAGGGTTATTTTAGTAAAGTTCATTTGTGCAGGCCCATTGCAGTGCCAACTTTCAGTCTCCTGGTAGGGGAGAAAGGAAGAAACACCTTCACAAAGGGAAATTTATGTCCTGCTTTGAGGCAGATTAAGGAGGGCAAAGTGCTCTTTCTTCATTTGATGCTTCTTCATTGCCTTCATCTCAAAACAATTCTTATTACAAACTGGCATATCTTGGAGGTAGCAATTCTGATCCCCTTCGCTTTCATCTCTGCTGAGGTGCAGGAAGACTGACAGGTGATACCCCATAGGGTCTAGAGACAGAAAAGTGGAATTCAAGTTTCATGGGTGTCATTGGACATCCAGCCATAGTTTCCTGCTGGATAATAATGATGCCTTCCTTGCCCACCCTCCCAAGGTAGGTGGGAGGCTCAAGCAATGGTAGGCAGTGCAACCTGAAGGGTTAAGCACTGTCCCCCTGCTATTAGCAGATGTCATTGCTGTCATAAGAGGTCAACACACAATGACTACTTTATTGTGGTTGTGACCGTCTCAAGATGCAAACTCTGAAGACATATTCAGTCAGTCCCTCATGATTCTGTTCAGTTTGACTTGATCTAACTCACTGACCAGCCTCCTGGGCTGTCTCCCCCTTGGGGTTTCATGACCTGAGTGACTGTTCACTCCTGGAGCAGATCCTTGCCTTCACCATCACTTCCAGCTCTTCTCTCCAGCTCCTCTGCTTGGGTGGGAGTGGCTCTCAGCTCAGCTCCCTGCTACCCCAGCTACAGAAGGATGGAAGTCATTGATTGCAGTAGGGTGTGTGTGAAAGTAGGATGGGTAAATGAAGACAATAAACTATCTTGACCTGGCCTGAAGCTCACAGGTTTGGAGCCTTGGAGTGCAGTGCTGACCTCTGAGACCAGAAGTCAGTTTTCCAGCAAATTGCATGGCTCTGGTGGCTGAATGATTAAAAACCTTCAGCAGAGGAGGCTGAATGCCTGCTGATCATTAGACTTTTATAGATTCCAGGTAAAGCAAAGGTAAGAAGAGAGGCAGGGACCCTGGGCTTATTTATTTGCCATAATGAGGGTTATTTGGTCATAATTCAATACACTCAGTGCCAAGGTACAGTTTGCAAAAGAACACAGCCATAAAGCAGGTGAGTTCAGAGAAATCCTGAGCTAATACAAAGCTCATGGGGTTATTGTGAGTGACAAGGAATGCAGAAGCAAGCACTGGGGTCGTGGATCCCAATCCCCCCGCCCCACATCCTTTTTTTCTGAGGCAGAGTCTCACTCTGTTGCCCATACTGGAGTGCAGTGGCATGATCTTGGCTCACTGCAACCTCCACCTCCAGGGTTCAAGTAATTCTCCTGCCTCAGCCTCCTGAGTAGCTGGGATTACAGGTGTGCACCACCACACCCAGCTAATTTTTGTTTTTAGTAGAGACGGGGTTTCGCCATGTTGGCCAGGCTGGTCTTGAACTCGCGACCTCAAGTGATTCATCCACCTCAGCCTCCCAAAGTGCTGGGATTACAGGCATGAGCCACCGCGCCCAGCCCCCAACCTTTTTTGATTTGTGAACACATTTCACAGGGAAAAGAAACCCATCTTACCCATCTTGTTTGGAGTTTTACAAAAACTTATTCGCAGTAAACCTTGTCTGGCATAAGATAAGGTGAACTGATATAAAACTATTTTATTTTAGAGAAGCATTTCATCAAAAATGCAATAATTCAGATTATGGTCATATATTTTCCTTTTAACCTTATTTTAATTCTAGAGAAACTTTGATGTGTTCTATAAGACTTTTAAACCAATCTATCAGATAACTTACCTATTGAAAAACATAAGATGAACTGACACTATTGTCATTTTTATTATTCTTTTATCCTCTTCCTCATTAGCACCTCTCTTCTCTTCTGTTTCCGTCCCTTCCTTCCCTTTTCTTTCTTTCTTTCTTTCTTTCTTTCTTTCTTTCTTTCTTTCTTTCTTTCTTTCTTTCTTTCTTTCTTTCTTTCTTTCTTTCTTTCTTTCTTTCTTTCTTTCTTTCTTTCTCTCTCTCTCTCTTTCTTTCTTTCTTTTCCTCTCTCTTTCTGTCTCTCTCTCGCTTTCTTTCTTCTTTCTTTCTTTCCTTCTTTTTTGACAGAATTTCACTTTTGTCCCCTAGGCTGGAGTCCAATGGCACAATCCCAGCTCCCTGCAACCCCTGCCTCCCAGGTTCAAGTGATTCTCCTGCCTCAGTCTCCTGAATAACTGGGATTATAGGTGCCTATAACTTTGCCTGGCTAATTTTTGTATTTTTAGTAGAGACAGGGTTTCAACATGTTGGCCAGGCTGGTCTTGAACTCCAGACCTCAAGTGATCCATCCACTTTAGCCTCCCTAAATGCTAGGATTACAGGTGTGAGCCATCACGCCCAGCCCCTTACATTTCTTGGCTGGTATTTCTTTTCCTTTCTGCTGTTAACCAACAGCTATTCTGATGAAAAATTAATCAATATATTGCTAAAACCATAGAGTTCTGATCACTTGATGATCAAAACTGATGTAACTACTAGGACTTTGAGCTATGAGCAGGGGCTGCAATCTCAACATCAGACAAAATAGAATTCAGGCCAGCGGGCATCAAACATGATGAAGACGACACTTGGCAGGTCACAGTTCACAATGAAGCAATAACAGTTATAAATACTTTTGTACCAAGAAAGGGATAGGAAAAGTATATTTATTTTATAAGCCAGATGCAAGCAGAAATAGGCAAAACCAATAACTGGTCATGAGAACATCATTCTGTGGATAAGACAAGTCAAGTGAACAAAGAAAAAAGTCAGTAAAAAAATAGAACTTAAGGAATATAATTAATAAGGCAGATCTTATGAATAGACATATACACTGTGTATGTATATATACATATGTGTATGTCAAAATTTAATTCCCAATATTAATACAACTTTTTCTCAAGCGCACATGAAATATTCACGAAATTTAATGGTAAATTTATATGCAACAAAGCAATAAGTTCCATAAAGGAAAAGTATTGGCTGGGTGCCATGGCTCATGCCTCTAATTCCAGCACTTTGGGAGGCCAAGGAGGGATAACTTCAGGCCAGGGGTTCAAGACTAGCCTGGGCAACATGGCAAAACCCTGTCTCTACTAAAAATACCCAAAAAAATTAGCCAGGTGTGGGGGTGCATGCCTTTAATCCCGGCTACTTGGGAGACTGAAGCTTGAGAGTCATTTGAACTTGGAAGGCAGAGGCTGCAGTGAGCCAAGATCATGCCACTGCACTCCAGCATGGGTAACAGAGTGACACTCTGTCTCAGAAACAGAAAAGTGAAAATGTTATAATCACTATGATCAGGTGCAACAAAACTAAAATCTGTTTTTTTTTGTTTTTTTTTTTTTTTTGAGGCGGAGTCTCGCTCTGTCGCCCGGGCTGGAGTGCAGTGGCCGGTTCTCAGCTCACTGCAAGCTCCGCCTCCCGGGTTTACACCATTCTCCTGCCTCAGACTCTGAGTAGCTGGGACTACAGGCGCCCGCCACCTCACCCGGCTAGTTTTTTTTTTTTTTTTTTGTTTTTTTTTATATCGGGG
>NW_016816762.1:798752-805472 GCF_001698545.2 Rhinopithecus bieti
GGAGTCTCGCTCTGTCACCCAGGCTGGAGTGCAGTGGCCGGTTCTCAGCTCACTGCAAGCTCCGCCTCCCGGGTTTACACCATTCTCCTGCCTCAGACTCTGAGTAGCTGGGACTACAGGCGCCCGCCACCTCACCCGGCTAGTTTTTTTTTTTTTTTGTATTTTTTAGTAGAGACGGGGTTTCACCGTGTTAGCCAGGATGGTCTCGATCTCCTGACCTCGTGATCCGCCCGTCTCGGCCTCCCAAAGTGCTGGGATTACAGGCTTGAGCCACCGCGCCCGGGAAAATAAAAATCTTAACAACATTATTGCACATGGAAATGGAAATATCTTCTAATCTTAACAACATTATTGCACATGGAAATGGAAATATCTTCTATTAAACACTTGTGGCTAAAAGATAAATTACTAACCAAAATTATAGAATATTTTAGAAATTATGATAACAAAAACACCACGTTTTTGAACCTGTGGGCAATATTTAAAATGGTAATTAGAGGAAAGTGTGTAGCTTTAAACACACACCATTAATCCATACATTGAATTCCCAAACCAGAAAACTAGGAAAAGAATAGCTTGTTGAAAAAAGGCTGAAAGTAAGCAAAGGGAAAGAAATCAATGAAGTACAGAAGAGACAAAGAGTGGAATTAAGTCACAAATTCAATCCCAGTTCTTTCAAAAAATTAAACAAAATATGCAAACCATTGGCTAACCCAATCCAAAAAAACGAAAAAAGAATCCGCAAATATCCAAATTAAGAACTGACAATGAAGGAAATAACTGTTGAAACAGAAGAGACTTTCAAAGCGGTAAGAGCTACCCTGAATAACTTTGTGCAACTAATTTTTAACATCTCGATGAAACGCGTAAGTTCCCAGGAAAATAACAGTTTAACAAAACGGGTCCAATAGAGACATGGGGCTGAAATAAGCCATAGAAGAAATGAAAACGTTATCAAGGGGCTGCCAACAAAATCACTAAAAGGATTTTGCATTTTTTTTTTTTTTTTTAAGAAAGAGACTTTATTCCAGTAAATATTTTGCAAACCAGGAAGACACCCATCGGGGCAAAACAAAGGTGCATATGATATGAGACAACAAAGAGAGGGGTTGTCTTCTTTTTTTTTTTTTCTTTTTGCAACGGATTCTCTGTCGCCCAGGATGGAGTACGGTGGTGCGATCTCGGTTCACTGCAACATCTACATCCCGGGTTCAAGCGATTCTCCTGCCTCAGCCTCTGGAGTAGCTGGGACTACAGGTGCCTGCCACCACGCCCGGCTAATTTTTTTATAGAGACGGGGTTTGGGGTTTCACCGTGTGAGCCAGGATGATTTCGATCTCCTGACCTCTTGATCCGCCCGCCTCAGCCTCCCAAAGTGCTGGGATTACAGGTGTGAGCCACCGCGCCCGGCCGAGGGGCTGTCTTTTAAAGAGAAAGTTCCCCCTGGGTTCCCCTCTGGTCTGCTATGCAAATGGGGGTGCAGACTTGCTTAGCTGTGATTGGTTGACGCTTGTTTAGTTCTGACTGCTCGATGTGGGCCCCATTTTCCTGGTGAGCTCCGGGGGCGAGGCGAGGCTTTCCAGCAGCCCTTGATACAGGCGTGAGCAGGGACAGCTGTGAAGGTCCTAGAGCGAAGCAAAGGTGTGGGTTTCCAGGAATGCAGAGTACGTGTGCGACGTCTGGGCAGCAAATAGCCACTAGGCTCTATTTTGAATTTAGCCCCAGCTGGCTCCCCGGGATCCACCTTGAAGGACTGGTTCTTTCGGGGTTCACAGAAAAAAAAGCCGTAAAAATCTCCATGTCCAGATAATCTCACAGGGAAATTCTAGCCAAGCGTCAAGTACCTAACAGACCCAATGCTGCAAAAATTGTTTCAGAGACTTAAAAACAAAGGAAAATGCACAAATTTATACAAAAGTATTAACTGAAAATGTGTCATAGACAAAAGCATAAGCACTAAAGTTATAAAACTCCTAGAACAGAATATAATAAAAAATGTCCGTGGCCTTGAATTAGGCAAAGACTTTTAGGTAGGACACATAAAGTTTGAATCATAAAAGAAAAATTGGATTCCATCAAAATTAAAAATATTTTCTCTTTGAAAAATATTCTTAAGAAAATGAGCCAAAAGGTAAGTCACAGGCTAGGAGAAAATATTTGCACAAAATATATCTAATAAAAGGCTTGTATGCAAAATATATAAAGAATTTTACAAGTCATTACTAAGAAGAAAAAAGCACCTAACTTAAAACGTGTTAAAGATTTAGACAGATATTTTACCTGAGAAGATGTGTGAAAAGCCCATAAAAGATGTTCAACATCCTTAGTTATTAGTAAAATGTAAATTAAAATGAAAACAGGATACCACATTCCATACACCAAAATGGCTAAAATGTGAAAGACTAAGAAACCAAAGATGTAGTAAGCATTTGGAATTCTCCTCCATTGTTGCTGGGGAGGCAAAATGGTCCAATACTTTGGAAACAATTTTTCAGATTCTTATGAAGTTAAACATTAACACTGTACTACCCAGAAATCTGCTCATAGCTACACATCCAAGAAAAAAGGCATTTCCCCAAGCATTTACCCAAATCCCTTCACATACATGTGCATAATTGTTCATAGTAACTTTATCCATAATAGTAAAAAGCGGGGAGTAATCAAGATGTCATCACCTGGTGAATGGGTAAGTGAATTGCAGTGTGTCCTGCTGTGGAATACTACTCAGCGATGAAAAAGGAACAAACTACCCTTCCGTGCAACAACCTGGAAGAATCTCAAAGAAAGTTGTGTGCTGAGGGAAAGAAAACAGACTCCAAACACTGTGCACTATGTGCCCTGTGTGATTAAACTTACTCGAAATTCTAGAAGAAATTAAACTAAAGTGAAAGAATGTAGATTCTTGGTTTTCTGGCGCTAGGGAGAGGCTATTGACAGCAAAGGGCACAAGGGGATTTTCTTGGAGGGAATGAATGTTCTACATCTTGATTGTGGTAGTGTTTACACAATTGTATACATATGTCAAAACTCAACGAACTGATTCACTTAAAATGGGTGAGTTTTATTGTATGTGAATTATACCTCCGAGAAACGAATTTTTTAAAAATCTCAAGGCGTGAGCATTGCCATCATCAGCATTACTAATGTGAAGACAGTGAATTGATGAAATGACGGGGCAATTTGCAACGTGTGATAGGCACTGGTCTCTCTCCAGACATTAGGAAGCTGCGTGTTATCAGATGCCAAAGCTGAACCCACTTGCCCATTAGGCTGCAGGAAGCCTGCGAGTCTGTCCCCAGCATGGACAGCAGAGGGCGCTGCGGGGCATCATTGACCTGTAAGATTCTTCACCCGGAAACACCTTAAATTAATGAGCCCTGCGCGCTCAGAAGGTTGAGTAGACGGCCCTTTCTTCCTCTACGCCGCATTTCTGGTTGCGCCACATTCAGTCACAATTATTAAGTGCTGAGCAGTCTTTGGATCACAGAAAACAAACACAGAGGCTGCAGCCACTGGGCCCTGTGGAAAGCTGGCGGCCGTCCTGCGATGGTGTCCGCGCTGCTGGAGGCGTGGCCGGAGCTGAGATCAGAGCCCTTCAGCGGGAGTGGGGCGACTCCTCCCTCCCCTGGTTTCCCTGGAAGCTGAGGAAGTTCCCAGGAAAGTGCCGAAAACCTCTCACCACTCTACACAGACCTGGTAGGGGCTGAGGTGGGGAAGCACTGTTGCAGAGACGGGCTGACTCGGGGAATGGGCCAGCAGGGAGGGACAGACGGGGGAGGGACAGATGGCGGGGGGGGGACAGATGGGGCGTCAGAGGAGACAGGCTGTCAGGGAGCTGCGGTCCTGCACACGGGAACCAGCCCTGGCCCAGCCTTCCTGGAGGTCACTGGGCCTCTGCTAGTTACTGAGAGGGCACCACTGTGCCCAGGCTGCACCTCCCTGTGGCCTGGTCCCTCCACAAGCTGGAGGAAGGAGGGGGCTGCTCCCTCCCAGCCAGTGCTGAGTGACTGCATACCATACCCAGAAGCCACACGCTGTATATTCCTGCATGCATGCCCCTGAAACGGTGGCCTTGTGGGTTGCAGAGTGCCTGCTGCTTCCACAAGGAAGAGACAGCTGCTTGCTCCACACCCGGGGGCCCCAAGGCTCGGGCATCCCTGCCGTGGCCCACCCAGCCAAGTGCAGCAAGAGAGAAGGCACCACCCCTACCTATTTCACTGGCGAGGGCAGACCCCCAGGGCTTTCCTGGAGAGGTGCAATAGCAGAGTTCCAGCTTGGGGTGGGGAGGCTATGTGTCAGGATCACAGCATTAGCCAGGGTCACAGGGAAGCGAGGCAGAGCCCCTGGGAAAGGTGCCCCCATGTGCTCATGGAGGGGGCTTGGTAGGCGCTGGCCTCCTGTGTGAGCAGGTGGAGTGCTGAGGGTCTAATAGCCGGGTGCCCTCTACTGGGACAGTCACTGTGAGACAACCAGGACCACGTGCGTCTACCCGGATGAATGGGCCTGGGATATCGGGATGTGCGTGTATGAACAATCACAGCAAGAACAGTTCTAAGCACATCCTGATTCAACTCATGAACCCTCATCACAAGCCCAGAAGGGAAGATGTTATGAATATCTGTACTTGGCATGTGAGTAAAACTAGGGTCAAAAAGTCGAAGTAACTTGTCCAAGGCCACACAGTGACCCTGAGAGAGAAATTGCTGTAGAGCAGAAGTGCAATAGGTATTTTTGAGATCTGATTCACATGCCCTCATTGCAGTCCCCTGACTCCAATTAACTGCCCAGTATCCCACAGGGGGATCAGATTGGGCTTCTAAGACTGGGTGGGTTGAGGGGGACATCACACCAGGGCTGGCCCCCTGAAGCAATAGCTAGAGAAATTTACGCGTGTACCACAACTCCAAACTAAAGATAATGAATATAAAATGCATGTAATGAATATGCAGTCTATTCTCATTACATATTCTCTATTTGCAAATTTACCTACTCACTAAAATTTATTTGTAAGCTTTAAATCAATACTTGGGGTGCTTTCAAGGTCATTTGCAGAAATGTACAAAGTGGTGACAAATTTGGGTTGCAGGCATGCACATTCCCAACTGAAGTCACACAAGGCCTTTTTCTTTCTTGCTTGCTTGCTTTTTCTTTTTTTGGAGACAGAGTCTCGCTCTTGTCATCCAGGTGAGTGCAATGAGCGATCTCAGCTCGCCGCTACGTCTACCTCCCAGGTTCAAGTGATTCTCCTGCCTCAGCCTCCTAAGTAGCTGGGATTACAGGCACCTGCCACCACACCCGGCTAATTTTTGTATTTTTAGTTGGCCAGGCTGGTCTCGAACTCCTGACCTCAGGTGATCTGCCCACCTCAGCCTCCCAAAGTGCTGGGATTACCGGTGTGAGCCACTGCACCCAGCCACACATGGCCTTCTTGCCTCAATCCATAGTGTGAACAAGTGTCCTTTTCCTGGTCTATGTAGTGCCACGTTTTTATGCCTGTTATTGGTGATTTCCCATTTAAAATGCCCCCATGTGCCGTGGTGAGGAACTGTCTGGTGTCCTGAGCGTGAGGCGATATGGATACGGGGAAAACACCAGGGTCAGGGCAGCCTCACTGGGACTGGGTGACAGGATGTCGGCCTGGAATTCAGTGTTAATGCAACCACCCTGTGCACTCCGCCAGGTGTCTACAGGAAACATACTCGAGCCTGGCTACGTATGGCTGGTTGATGAAATGCTTCCAGAAGCTCGCAGAAGCCTGACCCTGTACTTCCTCAGGAGCAAGCGTTCCAGATTCACTAGGTCAGTACTGGCAGTGACTTCATAGAGCTTAACTACATGAATGCCAGAACAGACTGTATAGATACCCACTATAAATCAGCACTAAAGTGCCTGTACACACACAGCCATGCAGCACTGAACGACAGGGAAATGTTACGAGAAACGCGTCATGAGGGGTTTTGTCGTGTGAACATGGTAGAGTGTGCTTAACGCACAGCTGGAGGGCAGCGCCTGCTGCATACCCAGGCTGCACGGTTGGCTCCCAGGCTGCAAACCTGTGCAGAGAGTGACTGGACTGAACATGGAACTGAACACTGGAACTATTGTAATGCAGTGGTAAGCATTTGTGTATCTAAACATAGAAAGGTACAGCCAAGGCCGGGTACGGTGACTTATGCCTGTAATCCCAGCACTTTGGGAGGCCGAGATGAGCAGATCATGAGGTCAGGAGTTTGAGACCAGCCTGACCAACACGGTGAAACCCCATCTCTAGTAAAAGTACAAAAATTAACCGGGTGTGGTGGCGAGTGCCTGTAATCCCAGCTACTTGGGAAATTGAGGCAGGAGAATCACTTGAACCCAGGAGGCAGAGGTTGCAGTGAGCCAAGATGGTACCATTGCACTCCAGCCTGGGCAACAGGGTGAGACTCCTTTCCAAAACAAAAGAAAAAAGAAAAGATACAGTCAAAACATGGTGTGAAAGATAAAGAATGGGACGGTGAGTAGGCACTGACCACGAAGGGAGCTTGCAGGACCCGGCGAGTCAGGGAGGGAGTGGGGAGTGAATTCGAAGGCCCAGGACACTCCCGTCATGCCACAGACTTTATAAACACACGACCTTTATAAAAAATACTGTTCTTTCTTCAATAATAAAATTATCCTCAACTTACTGTAACATTTTTACTTTATATTTTTTTTAATTTTAAAATTCTGACTCTTTTC